>NC_037681.1:52415597-52448575 GCF_003255815.1 Theropithecus gelada
GACCTCGGCCGGCCGGGCGTGGGGCCAGGCGGCGGCGGCAGCGGGCGGGCCGGCGGCCTGGGGCCCTACCTGAGGCTGTGTACCAGCTCCCGGCGTGACTGGCTTCCCGGCAGACCACTCGGTTGGACATCTTGGTGCCTGTGCCGCCTATGGTGCACGAGGATGAATGAGGAGGCGGCGGCGGCGGCAGGAGCGGCTCCGCGAGGGGACGAGACACCGCGGGCCCAGCCCAGGAGGAGGCGGCAGCGGGGAGGGGATCAGCCCGGCCCAGGAGGAGGAGGAAGAGGAGGAGGCGGCGGCCCAAGAGGAGGAGATGGCAGCCGGGGCGGTGGCGGCGGCAGCAACAATCACCACAAACTCCGGCCACCGCCGGAAGATGGGGCCCACGGCGGCCTCACCGAAGCCCGGAAAGCCCTGGCCCCGGCCCCTGGCGTCCCCGCTGCTGCCCAGCCGGGGCTGGTTCCGCCAAGCCGCCCTCACGGCCCCCTCCCCTCCCAGCTGGCCTCCTCGAGCCACCGCGGGTGACCCCACCCCCGTGACTCCGCGCCCGCCCCCGCCCCCCACCCCCCGCGGGGCTCCCCGCACCCACCCCCACCCCCGGCAGGGCCCTCCAGCCCGGCCGCCCGCCGCCGGCCCCGCCCCGCTCCTCCTCCCGGCCGCGCGGCGAGGTTAACGGCGGAAACTGGACAGGCCTGACGGCATCTGGGGTCGGGCAGCCCCGCGAGGAGGCAGCGGCGGCTGCAGCTACGCGCACACAAAAGCCCAGGGCCGGGGCCTGAACCGGGGAAGGCAGACCCGAGAAGAGCCAACGCTTCCTTACTCGCCACTCTAACGGGTCCTGCCCACTGAGCATGCCCAGCACCGCTGCCTAGCCCGCCGAGGAATCTCAACGTGCACGCTCCGCTCTCCGGGGTTTAGCGGCAGCAGAGGCTGGGAGGTGGGGGCAGGGCGCGGGGAGCAGGACGCAGCCGCAAGGCAAGCCCCCTCCCCCAGCCAACTTCCTCAAATGGAGAGCACCTAGGGCTCGTGGATGCGGCATTCCACGAGGACAGTCCCGCGGGTATCCAACATACACAGGCATCTTTCATGGATTCGCACCCCCAAGGTCTCATTCCTAGGGTGGCCACGCCGGAAAGTTCATCTGTAGAAGCAGGCACGTGGTAAAGTGTGCCTGTGGTCCTGCAACTGCTAGTTTTTGCTTCACAGGGTCACCCTTACCACCTAACGGTGGCTTTGACACTGTAACCATTTATCTTGTTTCATGTTATATTTATGTAGGTGCATGTCTTGATCTCGCTAACTAAAGTGCTTGATATAACTAGCCTCAGTTACCCTCAACTGTAAAATGGGGACACTCAAGGAGTGTACCTAGGATTACAAGAGCTGCTGAATGTGAATAGCCTGACAGGGTAAGCATACGACAAATATTATTTTCACCCTTGTCATCTTATAAATCCCAGTATTACACATAAATGTCAGCAGCAAATAATTTTTTTACAATTGTGTAAGAATCACAGCAAAGGAGGCTATCTTGGACCTCTGAGGAAATGTTATTGTTACAGAGTACACCATTGCAAAAGTAGGAATAGAGGAAGAGAAAGTTGCATACATCCAATGAAAGTTTTGGGGCAAACACTATGTTTGTAACTGCATGGACATGGTACCTCCTGCCTATAATCCCAGCACTTTGGGGGTCTTAGGCAGTAGGATTGCTTGAGGCCAGGAGTTCGAGACCAGCCTGGAGAACATAGAAAACCCTGTTTCTATAAATTTTTATTTTTTAATTATCCGGGCGTGGCGGCTTCGCCTGTGGTCCTAGCTACTTGGTAGGCGGAGGCAGGAGGATCACTTGAGCCTAGGACGTCAAGGCTACAGTGAGCCATGATCATGCCACTGAATTCCAACCTGGGCAACGTACGCAGCAAGACCCTGTCTCAAAAAAGAAAAGAAAAAAAATTATATCTGAGTTTCATACTAAACAAGCCCCTGATAGATTCCAGAGTAGATGACTGGCTGTCTAATATTCAAGTTTACTTTTTGAAGCACTATTCTGTTTCCTGTCCTCCTTCCATCTTCTCCAACTTTAGGGCCCAAGGATTTTGTGCAGTATCCCTGTCCTAAAGCCTAGTCAATTACTGGAACACTTCTGATTTTCATACCTTTTTCTAATTAGGTTAAAATCTCCACTGTATATTTGTTTACTCAAATTTTACCCTCTCCACCAACTTGCACAAAACATCATACGCAACCAAAAAATGGACATACCATGTAGCCAAAACGTCTTTCTTTTCTTTTTTCTTTTTTTTTGAGACAGTCTTGCCCTGTCACCAAGGCTGGAGTGCAATGGCTCGATCTCGGCTCACTGCAACCTCCACTTGCTGAGTTCAAGCGATTCTCTTGCTTCAGCCTCCAGAGTAGCTGGGATTACAGGTGACCGCCACCATCCCCAGCTAATTTTTGTATTTTTAGTAGAGACGGAGTTTCACTATGTTGGCCAGGGTGGTCTTGAACTCCTGACCTCAGGTGATCCACCCGCCTCAGCCTCCCAAAGGGCTGGGATTACAGGCATGAGCCACTGCAGCCGGCCCAAAGCCACTACTTTTAGAAGTAACAGAAAAAAGAAGGCTGGAGCTCTGATTACATGATACTGTTCTGAGTACCAAAACTCAGTGATCATTGATGAAATGTAAACTTTTTGTTGTAAGTTTCAAGAAAAGGAAACTGCCCTAAGTGTTTATATGATGATGGTTCTTGTAGTTATTTATTGCTGATTTTGTTTCTATGGAAAAGAAGGGGCGGAGAAATTGGATATGATTAAACAAAGAAAGCTTAGTATTTCAGGCCCTTCAAATTAGAAAGTCAGATTTGAGTCCTGGCCCTGTCACTCATCAGCTGTGTGACCACGGGCATCTAGTACTTTAACCTTTTCTAGCCTCAGTGTTATCTGTGAAATGCAAACAGGAGTAATATCTAACTCATAGGCTTGCTGTGAGAATGATTAAGGTACGTTAAAATGCTTCGTAAGCTGTTCTTTATAAATATTTGTTATTATTATTATCCTCTACTCCTAGCAACAATTCTAGGTCTCATTCCAAACTAGTCATCTAATTTAAAATTCAGCTTTCTCCCTATTAAAATGCTCTACTGAAATTTTCTTGCTGGTCAAACTGAATAAAGACCACAATGCAACTGAACTGAAAGGTTAGCAGATATTATGTTATCTCTAGGATGCTCTCAATATATGGCACAATTATTCCCCGTGTCCACTTTATTCTAGCTACCTTACTCAAGTACACTCTTGAAAGAAGTTGAAACTATTCATTTATTCACCTCCCCTAAATTAAGGAAAATTAATATAATGCAAATACTTTGTATTTTAGGAGAAGCTTATTTGACAATACTGTACAATTCTCATGTTACTATCAACAATTTCCATTATATCCACTAGTGATTTTCGTTTGACACTCCATAAGCATTATTCATAGTAGGAAGCAAGGAGGAAACCTTTATTAACAGCCAATCCTTATGAAGCTAAGACTTCAAGAAATAAGAAGGAAGGCCAGGCACGGTGGCTCCTGCCTATAATCCCAGAACTTTGGGATGCTGAGGCAGGCGAATCACAAGGTCAGGAGTTTGAGATCAGCCTGGCCAATACGGCAAAACCCCGTCTCTACTAAAAATACAAAAATAGCCAGGCGTGGTGGCAGGTGCCTGTAATCCCAGCTACTCGGGAGGCTGAGGCAGGAGAATCGCTTGAACCTGGGAGGCAGAGGTTGTGGTGAGCTGAAATCCTGCTGTTGCACTCCAGCCTAGGTGACAAGAGCAAGACTCTGTCTCAAAAAAAAAAAAAGAAAGAAAACAGCATATCCAATATTTACTGCAGCACTCAGTAGTAGCAAACAACTAGAAACAACCACAATGTCCATCAACGTGAAACTTGTTAAACTAGGATATACATATGCACCCGTTAAAAAGAATGAAGTGGCTGGGCACAGTGGCTCATGCCTGTAATCCTAGCACTTTGGAAGGTTGAGGCAGGAGGATCACTTGAGGTCAGGAGTTCAAGACCAGCCTGGACAACATAGCAAGACAAAAAAAAAAAAAAACTAAAAATAAATTTTAAAACGTAGCCAGGCACAGTGGCACACGCCTATGGCCTCAGCTACTTGAAAGGCTGAAGCGGGAAGATTGCTTAAGCCCAGGAGTTTGAGACTGCAATGAGCTATGATCACACCACTGCACTCCAGGCTGGGCAACAGAGTGAGACCCTATCTTTAAAAAAAAAAAAAAAGAAGAAGAAGAATTAAATGGGACTATATACTAGTATGGAAAGAGTTTCAAAAAAGTGAAAAAAGCAAATTACAGAAGTATGCTTCCATTTGTATAGGAATGAATACTTGTAATTTCATATACTTGCATATGCACGGAATACTTCACGGTAATAACTTCTAGAAGTAACTGGATGGCTGAGGTGGAAGGATGGAGAAAGGATTTAACCTTTCCAATGTATGTCTTTGTGTATCTTTTGTATTTTGTGCCATATACATATACTACATACCAAAAAAAAAAAACACCTCTATTTTTACATCTTTAGGCTTGATTTTGAATCTACACGGCAATATTAAACTGACCATTTTTAGATTCTACTTATCCACAACTGACAGCTTTAGAAGCACCCTAACACTGAAAGCCCTGTAGATCAGAAAAATATTTTACAATAGTAACACAGCATTTTGAACAAATCAAGAGAAGAGTTTAACACAGAGAAGGTCTTTTGATTTCAACCAAAACTGGTGTTCTAACCTAGTATCAGTCAACTTTGTCTCTGTCTACCTTAGAAAACCAAACTTGATAAACAACATTTATTAAATACTGTATATCTGAACACTGGACTAAGTATATTAGATATTTAATAATTCCTGTCAGATAAAAATTTATTCATTTCTAATGTTTTGTAATACAATTTTTTATGTAGAGCTTTTTTCCATATTTATTTATTTATTTTTTTTTTTAGATAGAGTCTCGCTCTATTGCCCAGGCTGGAGTGCAGTGGCTCGATCTTGGCTCACTGCAAGCTCCGCCTCCTGGGTTCACGCCATTCTCCTGCCTCAGCCTCCGGAGTAGCTGGGACTACAGGGCCCGCCACCACGCCCGACTAATTTTTTGTATGTTTAGTAGAGACAGGGTTTCATTGTGTTAGCCAGATGGTCTCGATCTCCTGACCTCGATCCGCCTGCCTCGGCCTCCCAAAGTGCTGGGGTTACAGGCGTGACCCACTGTCCCCGGCCCTTTTTTCCATATTTATTAATATTTAGGATTGTCAGAAATGGAATAACAGAGTCAAAAGATATAAGGAGCCAGGCGCAGTGGCTCACATCTATAATCCCAAAATTTGGGGAGGCCAAGGCAGGAGGATCACTTCAGTTCAAGACTTGAAGACCAGCCTGGGCAACACAGCAAGATCTCATCTCTACTAAAAATAAAACAAATTAGCCTGACATAGTGTCATGCCCCTGTAGTACCGCACCCTGTATTACGAGCTACTCAGGAGGCTGAGGCAGGAGGATTGCTTGAGCCCAGGAGTTCAAGGCTGCAATGACCTATGATTGTGCCACTGCAGTTCAGGCTGACAGAGCAAGACCCTGTCTCCAAAAAAAAAAAAAAAAAAAACACACACAAAGCTTTGTTAAAGACTGGCAAAGTTGTTTTTGTTTTATTTTATTTTGTTTTGAGACGGAGGTCTCGCTCTGTTCCCCAGGGAGTGCACTGGCACAATCTCAGCTCACTGCAGCCTCCACAGCCTCTCAGGATCCAGCAATTCTCCTGCCTCAGCCTCCCGGGTAGCTGGGATTATAGGCACGCACCACCATGCCTGGCTAATTTTTGTATTTTTAGTAGAGATGGGGTTTTACCATATTGGCCAGGCTGGTCTCGAACTCCTGACCTCTGGTGATCCGCCTGCCTTGGCCTCGCAAAGTGCTGGGATTACAAGTGTGAGCCACCATGCCCAGCCAAAGGCTGGCAAGGTTTTTTAAAAAACAATTATTCATTACCAACTACCCCTTTTATCACTGGTGACCTATTTTCCACTATTTTATTACTTTTCTTCTTTGCTAATTTATACCCAGAGATTGTATTTTAATAAGTGGATTTTCGGTTATAACCACTCACAGGTTCATCTTTTGTGCCTCATTTTTCCAGTCTGATATGTCATCAGGCCTCCAATTGTTAATGCCATTTTGGAATCCAGTCCAGGAAAATACCTGGCTACAGTTTTGTATGCTCCTCCTAAAACAATTCTGTCACTTCTAACAGGAAGTTATCCATCTTAAAATCCCACTGTACCTTCTCCTAAATGACGTTCAAATAAAAGTTCAATATTCTTCCTTTAGGTGCATCAGAACTAGGTAGATGATCTCCTTCTATCCAACCCACTCTTCTCCCTTTTTTTTTTTTTTTCAATTCAAGGTTTCTATTTCCTCCAGGAATCTATTCCTGATTCACTCTACTGATCCTCCCAACTAACCTACCCACCAACGTAATTCATGAACTCACTCTTAAGGGATACAGTAGGTTTTACTCAATTTTTGTATTTATTTACTAAACATCATCTGCATTAAATGGTCAAAGGTTAGGAACTGTTTATATGCTTCCCAGTTACATATAATATACGACACCAAAGTATAATAGTAACTTTCTTTTTTGTTGTTGTTTTTTTGGGACGGAGTATCGCTCTGTCACCCAGGCTGGAGTGCAGTGGTGCGATCTCGGTTCACTGCAGCCTCAGCCTCCTGGGTTCAAGCAATTCTCCTGCCTCAGCCTCCCGAGTAGCTGGGATTACAGGTGTCAACCACCACGCCCAGCTAATTTTTGTATTTTGGGTAGAGGCAGGGTTTCACCATGTTGGCCAGGCTGGTCTCAAACTCCTGACATCAGGTGATCCACCCACCTCAGTTTCCCGAAGTGCTGCGATTACAGGCGTGAGCCACAGCACCAGGCCATATAGTAGTAACTTTCTAAATTGACTTCCATTTAACCAATTTATGAGAGTAAGTGGAGCTCTCCATTCCCTCAGTAAAATAACACTGAATAATGCCCATGAATAAACTGAACTCTTGAAGCTACTGTGCTACACTCTTTAAGAAACTCTCAGCTGGGTGTGGTAGCTCACGCCTGTAATCCCAACACTTTGAGAGGCCAAGGCAGGTGGATTACTGGAGGTTAGGAGTTCAAGACCAGCCTGGCCAACATGGTGAAACCCTGTCTCTACTAAAAATACAAAGTTAGCTGGGTGTGGTGGTGTGCGCCTGTAATCCTAGCTTTTAGGGAGGCTGAGGCAGAAGAATTGCTTGAACCCAAGAGGCAGAGGTTGCAGTGAGCCGAGATTATGCCATTGCACTCCAGCCTGGGCAAAAAGAGCGAAACTCTGTCTCAAAAACACACACACACACACACACACATATAGAGAGAGAGAGAGATGGGTTTGAATCCCTGCCAAAAACTTAATTCCTCTGTAACCTTAAGGAAATTATTCAAATGTTTCTTCATCTATAAATGAAGTGTTAAACTAGCTGGGCGTGGTGGTGTGTACCTGTAGTCCCACCTGCTCAGGAGGCTGACGTGAGAAGATGACTTGAGCCCAGGAGTAAGCTATGCTCTCACCACCGGGCTCCAGCCTGGGTGACAGAGCAAGACCCCGTCTCAAAAACAAATAAATAGGCTGGGTGCAGTGGCTCTCACACCTATAATCCCAGCACTGTGGGAAGTTCTGGCAGGTAGATAGCTTGAGGTCAGGAGTTCGAGTTCAAGACTAGCCTGGTCAACACAATGAGAACTCGTCTCTGCAAAAGCTTAAAATAAAAAAAAAAAATCAGCCAGGTTCAGCAGTATACCTATAGTCCCAGCTACTCAGAAGGCTAAGGCAAGAAGCTCACTTGAGCCTAGGACTTCAAGGTTGCAGTAAGCTATGGCCATGCCATTGCACTCCAACCTGGGTGACAGAGCAAGACCTCATCTCTAAATAAATAACGTATTAAAATTAAAATTAAACCTACCCCAAACTTTGAGGGGTGAGGAATATGTTTATGACCTTGATGGTAGTTATGGTTTCAGTGATCTATAGTTATCTCCAAAGTAATCAAGTTGTATATATTAAATATATACAGCTTTTTGTTCAATTATACCTGGATAAAGTGATTTTTAAAATAAACAAAAAATAGGGATAAATTTTTTAAACTTAAATCCACCTCACAGGTTCAAGGATTAAATGACAACTCATGTAAATATTTAGCATACTGCCTGGCACATAAGTACTCAAGTAAGTATTACGTAGACTGCCAGGAAAAGACATTCCTTGCCAGGCACAGTGGCTTGCACACCTGTAATCCCACCATTTTGGGAGGCCAAGGCAGCAGAATCACATGAGGTCAGGAGTTTGAGACCATCTGGGCAACACAGTGAGACCTCACTTCTTAAAAAAAAAAAAAATTGGCCAGGCATGGTGGCTCATGCCTGTAATCCCAGCACGTTGGGAGGCCGAGGCAGACAGATTGCCGGAGCTCAGGAGTTTGCGACCGTCCTGGGCAACACGGTGAAACCCCGTCTGTAGGAAAATACAAAAAATTAGCCAGGTGTAGTGGCATGCGCCTGAAGTCCTAACTACTGGGGAGGCTGAGGCAGGAGAATTGTTTGAACCTGGGAGGCGGAGGTTGCAATGAGCTACTGCACTCCAGCCTGGGCAACAGAGCGAGACTCCATCTAAAAAAATTAATAAAAAGACATTTCTATTCTCAGCCCTTACCACTAGACCAAGTATTGCATATTTACACTTCCAAAACTAGAATATCTTCTAATCGGTCCTTAACCAGAGGTATCAGAATGCCTTAAAGATTTTTGTCAGGCTGGACACAGTGGCTCACACCTATAATCCCAGCACTTTGGGAGGCTGAGGCGGGCGGATCACCTGAGGTCAAGAGTTCAAGACCAGCCTGGCCAACATGGTAAAACCCTGTCTCTACTAAAAATACAAAAAGTAGCCGGGCACGGTGGCACGTACCTGTAATCCCAGCTACTGGGGGGACTGAGACAGGAGAATCGCTTGAACCCAGGAGGCAGAGGTTGCAGTGAGCCGAGATTGTACCACTGCACTCCAACCTGGGCAACAGAGCAAGACTCCATCTCAAAAAACAAAAACAAAAAAGGCTCTGTCCCATTGGGTCATGTTCACCAGGTGACAGCTTTAGAAGCCCCTTAACACATACATAATACTTATATTATGTACAAAATTTGTATTTTTATATTGATTTTTATGTTTATATTGTTTATACTTATATTTGGAAAGGTCCCCCAAGTAGCTCTGATGAGAATCGTTGGTAAACAACCACTGCTAAAGATATGATCTCTTAATAAGATTACCCAATTATGGGTGTGGTGGCTCACACCCATAATCCCAGAACTTTGGGAGGCTAAGGTGGGCAGATCACCTGAGGTCAGGAGTTCAAGACCAGCCTGGCCACCATTTTTACTAAAAATACAAAAATTTGCTGGGGACAGTGGCGTGCACCTGTAATCTCAGCTACTCAGGAGACTGATACAGGAGAATCAAGCCTGCGAGCTGGAGGTTGCAGTGAGCCAAGATCACATTGCACTCAAGCCTGGGTGACAGAGCAAGACCTTGTCTCAAAAAAAAAAAAAAAATTACCCAATTACTACTCAGATGTTAAAAAATCACTAAAAAGACTTGGGTGGATTAACTTATGAGTTAGCCAAATAACCAAAATAAATTTGATAGAATACTTACAAAAACTACTATATAAGAAGATCCCAGTATGTCCAGGTTTTTCCTATTCAGATATATAGATCTGCAGATGTAAACCAAAAACATAGCACCTCCCACAAGTGTCAGTTCTACTAAAATAAGTATTTCCTGTGTTAAAGAAAACTATAAGGCATACCTAATCAGCATTATTTATTTATTTATTTATTTATTTATTTATTTATTTATTTTTATTTTATTTTTTTTTTTTGAGACAGATTCTCACTCTGTTGCCCAGATTGGAGTGCAGTGGCACGATCTTGGCTCACTGCAACCTCCGCCTCCCAGGTTCAAGCAAGTCTTCTGCCTCAGCCTCCCGATCAGCCTCCCGAGTAGCTGGAACTACAGAAGCGTGCCACCACGCCCAGCTAATTTTTGTAATTTTAGTAGAGACAGGGTTTCACCATATTGGCCAGGGTGGTCTCGAACTCCTGACCTTGTGATCCACCCGCCTCGGCCTCCCAAAGTGCTGGGATTACAGGCGTGAGCCACCGCGCCCAGCCAATCAGCATTAAATTTCTAACTTTGCAAAGGCCTTAACAGGTTTAGCTTGGAGACATACGACTTTAATAGGCTTCTTTCAATTTTGGCACTGACATTTTAAGCTAGATAATTCTTGGGGAGGGAGAAGATGGGCATGCAGGTTGTCCTATTCATTGTTAAGATGTTTTAACAGCATCTATACGCACTAGATGCCAGTAGAACCCCACCTAGCTGGGCATGGTGGCTCATGCCTGTAATCCCAGCATTTTGGGAGGCCAAGGCAGGTGGATCACAAGGTCAGGAGTTCAAGAACCCCACCTGATTCTAGTCGTGACAACCAAAATGTGTCCAGACATCAACAAGTGTTCTCTGGGGGAAATGGGGGTGGGGAGAGATCATCACTCCTCTTTGAGAACCACTGCTCTAGTGGATGTTTTTTCCTGGCTCTTTTATGGCAGTTTCTCTATTTTCTGAGCTAGTGAGCCATCTCCATTTCTTCACAGGGGACAATGAGAATAGACCCCAAAAAGAACTGGCTGCTGCTTTTTATTGCAAAGAGAAGCAATGAAATTCAGCAACACATTGGTAGAACCGGATTTGAATTCCCATTCAAAAACTTACCAGCAGTGTTGTCTTGAGCATGTCACTTAACCTCTCCAAGTCTGTTTCCTCATCTGCAAAATGGGAATAATAATATCTACTTTGCAGAGCTGCCATATCAGAGATCATTTAAGTAAAAATGTACTATGCCTGAAACTTAGTAGGAATGCAATAAATTATAGCTATTACTATAAATGTTGATAACATTAGAGGATATTGTATCCCCTTTGCAATGCTTTTATTAGTACTCCAACTTTATTGTACATTAGAATCACCTGTGATACTTGTTAAGCCATTGAAGACGCCCAGATCCCACCCTCAGAAAGGTCCAGAAACAATGCTGAGAAAAATTGGCTGAATATTTTACATTATACTTGACTGCTGTATTTTCTCTCTGTTGTAAAACTCTGCAGCATTTGAAGACAGAAGAAAAAGAGAAATTCATAAAACAATCATGTAAAATATGTGTCATATAGAACAAAAACTACTTTAAAATAATGGTGTTTTGACAGTTTATTTTGAAGGTCATTTTAAAAACAAAGTTAAAGACAATCTGAGAAAAAATTGCACAGAATACACTCATTAAATAGGTATGGTTTATGGTGATTAAATCAAAATAAGGGAAATATGTTCTCTTCTGCAATTCCAGAAATAGGTTCTGTTGTCCGGAAGGTTCTTATACATCCAAAAAGGGGGGATAATCATGGCAATTAAAGCTGCCTCTTAATCATGTAAATCTACAGTAGCAACTAAATTTTTCTGTTCTTCCCATTAAGTCAGTTTCGATCTTCAAACTGTGCCTTGTTTTTTAAAAGATAAGATGCTAGAAATTCAATGGGATTTGGTGGTCTGTAAGGGAAAAGAAATCCAAAGTTTAGAAATATATTTCCTAGATGTGTTAATTTAAACATATTGTTCCATAATGAAAACTCATCTTTTTAAGTTTAATTTTCATTTCACAGTCAAAGGACATTTGTAGTAAATAAAATAAATGAGATAAGCAAGCAAATTAATTAGCCAACAAAATAGTTTAATG
Source organism: Theropithecus gelada (assembly GCF_003255815.1). Lineage (NCBI taxonomy): Eukaryota > Metazoa > Chordata > Mammalia > Primates > Cercopithecidae > Theropithecus > Theropithecus gelada. The sequence continues at coordinate 52,427,531 of NC_037681.1, forward strand.
AGACTGAAATTTTTGTATGGCTTAAATCTAGTTATGAACTCAATTTTAAAACATGTTTTAAAAATGTATTGACAATGGGATGATCATTACCCCAAAGAGAATAATGACTTGAAGGGGTCACATGGATGGCTTCTGAGATGCTGGCAGTATTCAGTTTCTTGATCTGACTGCAAGCTACACAGGTATGTTTAGTTTGTGAAAATTCATCAAGCTGTATACCTATGATATGTGTAATATTCTGTGTAATATCCTTCAATAAAAGAACAAAAATAATATAGGACAGTGGATGTAGCATCACTAAGACATGTAGATGAACTCAAGTGACTAGTCAAAGAAGCAACACTAATACAGATAAGTAGGTTATGTTTCTTTTCTAAAAGCTACTTCTTTCTTTCTTCAAATACTTAAAATAAATAATTCTAATACTATTTAATACAACTACAGTGCACCTAAGAAGATAAACACATCTATAAAACTAAGAGGAGATATTTCATATTAACACTTTTTTTTTTTTTTTAGACGGAGTCTCGTTCTGTCACCCAGGCTGGGATGCAGTGGCCGGATCTCAGCTCACTGCAAGCTCTGCCTCCTGGGTTCACGCCATTCTCCTGTCTCAGCCTCCCGAGTAGCTGGGACTACAGGCACCTGCCACCTCGCCCGGCTAGTTTTTTGTATTTTTTAGTAGAGACGGGGTTTCACCATGTTAGCCAGATGGTCTCGATCTCCTGACCTCGTGATCCGCCCGTCTCGGCCTCCCAAAGTGCTGGGATTACAGGCTTGAGCCACCGCACCCGGCCCATATTAACACTTCTATGTAAATTATTCTTGCTGAGAATACAAGTCCAAAGATGAAAAACTGGGGAGACATCTATTTTCAACTCTACTATGAAAAGGCATATTGAAAATGTGTTTACAAGGCCGGGCACGGTGGCTCAAGCCTGTAATCCCAGCACTTTGGGAGGCCGAGACGGGCGGATCACAAGGTCAGGAGATCGAGAGCATCCTGGCTAACATGGTGAAACCCCGTCTCTACTAAAAAATACAAAAATAAAAAAATTAGCCAGGCGAGGTGGCAGGCGGGCGTCTGTAGTCCCAGCTACTCGGGAGGCTGAGGCAGGAGAATGGCGTGAACCCGGGAGGCGGAGCTTGCAGTGAGCTGCGATCTGGCCACTACACTCCAGCCTGGGCCACAGAGCAAGACTCCGTCTCAAAAAACAAAAAAAAAAAAAAAAAAAGAAGAAAATGTGTTTACAATAATCTCAAAACATTCCCAGAGCACTTTAAACAGCCCTAAGAGCTATCTACAAATAGACAAGATTTTTCACGTAGTATTTAGGGTTCACATGATGAATTATTTTACCAGAACTCTTTACTTAAAAAATGTATTTGGGGCCAGGCGCAGTGGCTCATGCCTGTAATCCCAGCACTTTGGGAAGCCGAGGCGGGTGGATCACGAGGTCAGGAGTTTGAGACAATCCTGACCAACATGGTGAAACTCCGTCTCTACGAAAAATACAAAAATTAGCCGGTCGTGGTGGTGCGCACCTGTAATCCCAGCTACTCAGGAGGTTGAGGCAGGAGAATCACTTGAACCCGGGAGGTGGAGGTTGCAGTGAGCCGAGATCGCACCACTGTGCTCCAGCCTGGGCAACAGAGCAAGACTCTGTCTCAAAAAAAAAAAAAAAAACACACAATGTATTTGACCGGGTACAGCGGTGGCTCACACCTGTAATCCTGGCACTTTAGGCGGTCAAGGCAGGCAGATCACAAGGTCAGGAGTTCGAGACCAGCCTGGCCACCATGGTGAAACCCTGTCTCCACTAAAAATACAAAAAATTAGCCGGGCATTGTGGTGCATGCCTGTAGTCCCAGCTACTAGGGAGGATGAGGCATGAGAATCACTTGAACCCCAAAGACAGAGGTTGCAGTGAGCCAAGATCAAGCCACTGCACTCCAGCCTGCCGCAACAGAACAAGACTCCATCTTGAAACAAAAACATACTTGGGCTGGGCATGGTGGCTCACGCTCATAATCCTCACACTTTGGAAGGCCAAGGCGGGCAGACAGCTTGAGCCCAAGAGTTCAGAATCAACCTGGGCAACATGACGAAACCCTGTCTCTACAGAAAATACAAAAAATCAGCCAGGCACGGTGGCACACACCTGTAGTCACAGCTACTCAGGAGCATTAGGTGGAAAGATCGCTTGAGCTTGGGAGTTTGAGGCTGCAGTAAGGCATGATTGTCCCCACTGTATTCCAGCTGGGGCAACAGAACAAGACTCCATGTCAAAAAAAAAAAGAAATTTTTTTTTTTTTACAAAAAATATATTTACTGGCCAGGTGCAGTAGCTCACGCCTGTAATCCCAGGATTTTGGGAGTCCAAGGAGGATCACTTCCAAGCCTGGGCAAGATAGTAAGACCCCAACTCTTCAAAAAAGCTTAAAAATTAGTCTGGCATAGTGGCACACGCCTGTAGTCCCACCTACTCAGGAGGCGGAGGTGAGAGGATTGCTTAAGCCCAGAAGGCTGAGGCTGCAGTGAGTGGTGATCTCGCCACTGCACTTCAGCCTGGATGACAGAGCGAGACCCTGTCTCAAAAAAATTAACAATAAAAGAAAAAATTTTAATGTATTTAGGAGCTTGAACTTAAAAATTTCTTCAAATGTTTTTCTAGCATTTAAAGTAATATTTGGAGGCCAGGCGTAATGGTTCATGCCTGTAATCCCAACACTTCGGGAGGCCGAGGCAGGTGGATCACCTGAAGTCAGGAGTTCCAGACCAGCCTGATCAACATGGTAAAACCACATCTCTACTAAAAATACAAAAATTAGCCAGGCGTGATGGCAGGCGCCGGTAGTTCTAGCTACTCTGGAGGCTGAGGCAGAAGAATTGCTTGAACTCAGGAGGCAAAGGTTGCAATGAGCCAACATTGTGCCACTGCACTCCAGCCTGGGCAACCTAGCAAGACTCTGTCTCAAAAAATAAATAAATACAGTAATATTTTAAATTTCTAATATATTAGTCTTCCCTAGAGGAAAAACAAAAAAATAGAAAAGATACCATTTTTTTTTTCCTTTTTTTCCTTTTTTTTTTTTTTAAGACTAGTCAAGTGCAGTAGCGAGAAGGCAGGGAAGGAGTAGAATAGGGGAGTAAGGGCCAGGCGCGGTGGCTCACGCCTATAATCCCAGCAGTTTGGGAGGCCAATGAGGGCAGATCACCTGGGGTCAGGAGTTAGAGACCAGCCTGGCCAACATGTTGAAACCCCGTCTCTACTGAAAATACAAAAATTAGTCACGTGTGGTGACACACACCTGTAGTCCCAGCTATTCGGGAGGCAGGAAAATCATTTGAACTGGGAATCAGAGACTGCAGTGACCTGAGATTGTGCCACTGCATTCGAGCCTGGGCAACAAAGACTCTGTCTCAAAAAAAACAAAAAACAAAAAAAAAACAGGCTAGGCGCAGTGGATCACCTGAGGTCAGGAGTTCGAGACCAGCCTGGCCAACATGGTGAAACCCCATCTCTACTAAAAATACAAAAATTAGCTGGGTGTGCTGACAGGCACCTGTAATCCCAGCTACTCAGGAGGCTGAGGCAAGAGAAATGCTTGAACCCAGGAGGTGGAGGTTGCAGTGACCCGAGATCATGCCACTGCATTCCAGCCCTGGGTGACAAGTACAAAACTCTGTCTCAAAAAAAAAAAAAAAAAAAAAAGTAGCAGAATAAGGAGCTTGATCTGTAAGACTATCAACAATCGAGTTAACTCACTACCTTCAGACCAGCCAAGACACCCATATTTTAATTGTTGATAGTAGAGCCAAGATATAGCTCACAGTCATAAATAAATAGTAATTTACAAATATAGCCATCAAAAACAAATATTTACTGCTCATTCATATAATTTTTATATAAACAAATTATTCTAAGTTAATAACTCACTTTTACTATAAGAAAAGATATATTTCCTTTTTTTTTTTTTTTCTGAGGCAGGGTCTCACTCTGTCACCCAGGCTGGAGTGCAGTGGTGCAATCACAGCTCACTGCAGCCTCAAACTCCTGGGCCCAAGCCCAAGCAATCCTCCCACCTCGGCCTCCCAAGCAGTGCGGGTTAAGGCATACACCACCACACCTGGCTGAGATGAGACATAGTTCCATCAAGTTCTTTATCAAGTTATGTCAGTTTGCTATTATAATGTTTATTATTATTCTTTGAATAAAACAGAATATGCACCTAATAAATGTTGACTAATCTAACTTGCAAAACCAATTTTCTTATTAGATTTGCTTACACAAAAAAGAATTTAGATGAGAAATACTGGGGAAAATATGTTAAAGAAAGAGAAATAATTGTACTCTTACTACTAAGAAAATTTAAGGCCAGGCTCAGTGGCTCACTCCTGTAATCCCAGCACTTTGGGAGGCCGAGATGGGCAGATCACAAGGTCAAAAGATCGAGATCATTCTGGCCAACACAGTGAAACTCTATCACTGCTAAAAATATAAAACCTAACCAGGCGTGGTACTGGGTGCCTGAGCTGCTCAGGAAGCTAAGGCAGAATCGCTTGAACCCATGAGGTGGAGGTTGCAGTGAGCCAAGATCGCGCCACTGCACTCCAGCCTGGCGACAGAGCGAGACTCCAAACCCTGTCTCTACTAAAAATACAATAACCAGCCAGGCATGGTGGCAGGTGCCTGTAATCCCAGCTACTCGGGAGACTGCGGTAGGAGAATCGCTTGAATCCCGCGAGGTGGAAGTTGCAGTGAGCCAGGGCTGCACCACTGCACTCCAGCCAGGGACAGAGAGCAAGATTCTATCTCAAAAAATAATAATAATAGGCCAGGCGCAGTGGCTCATGCCTGTAATGCCAGCACTTTGGGAGGCTGAGGCGGGCAGATCACTTGAGGTCAGGAGTTCAAGACCAGCCTGGCCAACATGGTGAAACTCCATCTTTACGAAAAATAAAAAAATTAGCCAGGCATAGTGGCACACACCTGTAATCCCAGCTACCCAGGAGGCTGAGACACAAGAATCACTTGAAACCAGGAGGCACAGGTTGCAGTGAACAGAGATCACACCACTGTACTCCAGCCTGGGCAACAGAGTAAGACTCTGTCTCAAAATAACAATAATAATAAAAAATTATAATCATGAAGACTATGGAGAGACATAGAAAAATGTTATGTCACAATAAGTAAAAAGAAGATTCAAAATTACATGTATATCATGATCACAAATCTTTACAAATATGCATATGATCTAAGACTGGTGGGAAAAAATTTAAATGTCTGAATTATGAGATTATGGCTGAGTACTTTCTTAAAAACTTTAACATCCATAAATCACACAAAAAAGTTGCTATACATAACTAATGATATTTCATATAGGGGAATCTATTTTGCTTTCTTTACTAACTCCATTTGTGGACACAATTATCTTACCTTTCCTTTGCAAGCACAGCAAGTCCCTGTAATAAGATAGGCACAACTGTCTGATCCAGGTAGGCACGAGTTGGCAAAGACTGGAGATCTACCTTCTGCTTTGATGACTTTTCTGCATTAATCTTCTCATTTTCTACTATCCTCTAGTGAATTCAAAAAAAAGTACATGAACATTTCAAATAAATGTTATTTTGAGTGCTAAACAAAACTAATGGAAATATGACACTAATAGAAAAGGCAAATCAATGACTAGAAAGATGGTACTAGACCACAAACTTCTCTGCCCAAAATAAATTCAGACCCATCTTTCAATCTCACTCAAGCTCTTTCTCTCCAAAAGCACCACATTATCTCATTCTTCTAATGTCATGTCTCAAGATCCTACTCTTTCTCCCTTTCCTTCTGACTTTGTAGGAGTAAACACAAATCCTTTTTTCTCTTTTTCATGTAAGTATCTTCTTAGAGTGTGTTCCCAAAAAAAACTGGACGTGACACCAAACAGCACCAAATCATAGTAAGAAAGCTGGTCACAGCAGAGACAGCAAGCTTCAGGGTCCAAGGCTTATACACTCAAGAGAATAGAGCTAAAATTTATTACCATTGTCTTGTATTCACTGTTGTCATTTTTATGGTTACCCTCTATTTATCACGATGAGAATGCTTTTCCCTTTATGTTTATTTTTTAAAGAAATACATCCAGCCCAGGCAACTGCAAAATCCAGTCTTTACCAAAAATACAAAAATCAGGCCGGGCATGGGGGATCACGCCTGTAATCCCAGCACTTTGGGAGGCCAAGGTGGGCAGATCACGAGATCAGGAGATCGAGATCATCCTGGCTAACACGGTGAAACCCCGTCTCTACTAAAAATACAAAAAATTAGCCGGGCGTAGTGGCAGGCGCCTGTAGTCCCAGCTACTCAGGAGGCTGAGGCGGGAGAATGGCGTGAACCCGGGAGGCGGAGCTTGCAGTGAGCCGAGATCACGCCATTTCACTCCAGCCTGGGTGACAGAGCGAGACTCCGTCTCAAAAAAACACAAAAATTGAGCCAGGCGTGGTAGTGCGTGTCTGTAGCCCCAGCTACTCAGGAGCCTGGGGTGGGAGGATCACTTGAGCTCTAGAGGTGGAGGTTGCAGTGAGATGAGATCATGCCACTGCACTCCAGCCTGATCGACAAAGCAAGGCCCTGTCTCTACATAAACAAATAAATAAATCCATGATTTTAAAAAATGAACAGGTTTAAGAAAATACATTATGTAAATAACAACCCCAAAATGAAGAAAATTATTAACAAAAAAATCATTCGTGTCACATTTAAATGAATGAAGTTTTCCCCATTCAGACAGGTAACACTAAAAACCAATTATTAATTATAATTAAAAATAAATGAAGTTTAAAAAATAATATTTTCTTCTTCACAACCCTCAAATTTTGGAGCTATCAAATAAATTCGGGCTAACATTCAGAGCATTAAAAAGTAACTTATTGCCTCCGTCACACTCACATTTTTAAAACTAATGTATTAAAGTATTTTGCGGCCTGCGCGGTGGCTGACACCTGTAATCCCAGCACTTTCGAAGGCCAAGGCAGGCCGACCACGACTCAGGAGTTCAAGACAGCCTGACCAATATGGCGAAACCCCGTCTCTACTAATAATACAAAAATTAGCCGGGCGTGGTAGTGGGCACCTGTACTCCCAGTTACTCGGGAGGCTGAGGCAGAAGAATTGCTTGAACCCAGGAGGTGAAGTTTGCAATGAGCCGAGATCACACCACTGCACTCCAGCATGGGCGACAGAGAAAGACTCCGTCTCAAAAAAATAAAATAAAAAAGAACTAGACAGGCATGGTGGTGCACACCTGTAATCCCAGCTACTTAGGAAGCTGAAGCAAGAAAATCACTTGTACCCGGGAGGCAGAGGTTGCAGTGAGTTGAAGTCATGCCACTGCACTGCAGCCTGGGTAACACAGCAAGATTCCGTCTCAAAAAGGGGGAAAAAAAGGCCGGGCACAGTGGCTCATGCCTGTAATCCCAGCACTTGGGGAGGCCCAAGCAGGTGGATCCCGCGGTCAGGAGTTCAACACCAGCATGACCAACATGGTGAAACCCCGTCTCTACTAAAAATACAAAAATTAGCCAGGTGTAGTAGTGCGTGCCTGTAATACCAGCTACTCAGGAGGCTGAGGCAGGAGAATCACTTGAACCCGGGAGGCGGAGCTTGCAGTGAGCTGAGATCGGGCCATTGCACTCCAGCCTGGGCGACAGAGTGGGACTCCGTCTCCAAAAAAAAGTTGCTTTTTAAAAAAAATTTTAGATATTTAAAATGGGGGCTGGATGTGGTAGCTCACGGCTGTATTACCAGCACTTTGGGAGGCCGAAGCAGGGGGATCGGCTGAGTCCAGGAGCTCAAGACCAGCCTGACCAACATGGTAAAACCCCATCTCTACTAAAATTACAAAATTAGCCAGGTGTGGTGGTGCACACCTGTAATTCCAGCTACTTGAAAGGCTGAGGCAAGAGAATCGCTTGATCCTGGGAGGTGGAGGTTGCAGTGAGCCCAGACTGCACCACTGCACTCCAGCCTGGGTGACAGAGCAAGACTCCATCTCAAAACAATAAAAAAAATAAAAATGAAAGAGACAAAAAAATAAAATAAAATAAATAAGAAATGGCTGTAAAAGGACAAAACAGTATTCCTAAGAGCACTTTCATTTAAATGAACTTTTGCTTCAATCATACTCAAACTAGATATAAAAGAGTCGACAAAGAAAACTTTTTCTACTTTTAATTTTATTTTGGTAAAAGTGAGAACAAACCTTTAATCACATTATCTGTAACATATATAGCATGGTTTCCAAAGACACTTCCCATAACTATGTCAGAAAACTTCTGCTTATGATTTTTCATTCTAATTTTGGAATTAAAAGATAATTTTCTATTAAATACAAAGTTTTTTAATCTATAAAATACTATTTATTTGTCCATGGACTGAAAATTTTATTTTTCATTAGTAAATTTCAACAGATAATTAGCACACCATCACTTCAGAAATTCTAACTAAGCCTTTGTAAAAGTCACCTTTCCATTGCAGAAAAGACTATACAACTTCATTATTTCTGAAAACTGACAGTATCATCTTAAATGAATTTTCATCCCCTAAATCAAAATCCACTATGTTCAAAACTTCACGTTGATCACAACAAAGACAATGCGGCAAACTTCAAAATCTCACAGTGTATTTCCTAAAAACAGTCCTAACTTCCAGTCACAGTATACATATACAATAAAAACTACTCGAGACCAGGCGCAGTGGCTCACATCTGTAATCCCAGTACTTTGGGACGCCAAGGCAGGAGTTTGCGCGCAGGAGCTTGAGCGCAGGAGTTTGAAACCAGCTTGAGCAACATAGTGAGACCCTGTTACTATTTTTTAGAAAATAATTTTAGGCCGGACACAGCGGTTCACGCCTGTAATCCCAGCACTTTAGGAGGCCGAAGCAGGTGGATCACAAGGTCAGGAGTTCGAGATCAGCCTGACCAACATGGTGTAACCCCGCCTCTATTAAAAATACAAAAATTAACCAGGCGTGGTGGCATGTACCTGTAATCCCAGGACTCAGGAGGCTGAGGCAGGAGAATCGCCTGTCCAGCCTGGGCGACAGAGCAAGGCTCCATCTCAAAAAAAGAAAAACATATTTTAACTTGTGAGTTACATGACATTATAATGCCTACAATAAGAAAGCCAATAAGAAAGAGCAGTGCGGCTGGCTGTGGTGACTTACGCCTGTAATCCCAATACTTTGGGAGGCCAAGGCAGGCAGATCACCTGAGGTCAGGAGTTCAAGAACAACCTGGTCAACATGGAGAAAACGCAACTCTATTAAAAATACAAAACAAGCCGGGTGTGGTGGCACATGCTGTAATCCCAGCTACTTGGGAGGCCAAGGCAGCAGAATCACTTGAACGTGGGAGGCGGAGGTTATGGTGAGCCAAGACCGCGCCATTGCACTCCAGCCCAGGCAACAAGAGCAAAACTCCGTCTCAAAACAAAAAAAAAAAAAGCAATGCCTGAGCAACTCCTATAACTCTTGTAATAAATTTCTTAACCAAATCCTCCCATTTATTTCATTTGAACATTTATGAATTATCTACTATGTGCCAATTGTGATGCTCAATTTCACTTAAGTCAAAATCTTGAACTAATCTAAAAATAGATATATCCAAACTACCACAAACAAACAATGAGCTGGTAAGACAGTGTAGAACAGTGATCACAAAAAGGGAAGAAATGAGGTGAGTACTAACTATGACTGTCCCAGCTTCCTGCTTTCTGCCTGGAGAACTTACAGGATGCAGTATAGGGAGAGAGAATGTGAACAGAGCCTAGTAGTCTCCCTGAGTTGAGAAGACAGAGTTGAAAATTCTGGGAGACCAAAACAACTAAAATTTGCAAGGCAGAGCACTGAAGAGAAGAAAGGTGCGTGGAGACAAGAACTGCACAGAAAAAGACTAAAGATATTGCCTTCCAGTCTTCAGGTGAATACTTATCAATAGATGGTTATAAGTCAACTACCCAAGGCCAGGGAAATAACCATCTTGTGTTAGTCCATTTGCATTGCTATAAAGAAATACCTGAGGGTGGGTAATTTATAAAGAAGAGAGGTTTATTTGGCCACAGTTCTGCAAGCTACACAAGCATGGCACCAGCATCTGCTTCTGGTGAGGGCTTCAGGGAGCAATGAATCGTGACAGAGACGGAAGGGGAACTGGTGTGTCACATAACGAGAGGGAGCAAGAGAGAAAGGAGTAGGTGCCAGGCTCTTTAACAATCAGATCTCATGGTAACTAATAGAGTAAGAACTGACTCATTACCAAAAGATGGCACCATGCCAGTCATGAGGGATCTGCCCCCATGACCCAAACACCTCCCACTAGGCCCCACTTCCAACACTGGGGGTCACATTTCAACATGAGACTTGGAAGGGACAAATATCTAAACTATATTACACCAGGAGGAACAATCCTTGCAGCTCACACAAGCTGGAAACAGTTTGTGTTCCAGTGACACAGGGGGAGAAAATCTCATAATACGCCAGCTGTGGTGGCTCACACATGTAATCCCAGCACTTTGGGAGGCCAAGGCAGGTGGATCACCTTAGGTCAGGAGTTTGAGACCATCCTGGCCAATGCGGTAAAACCCCGTCTCTACTGAAAATACAAAAATTAGGCAGGCATGGTGGCACACGCCGGTAATTCCAGCTACTCGGGAGGCTGAGGCAGGAGAATCACTTGAACCCAGGAGGTGGAGGTTGCACTGACCCAAGATTGCGCCACTTCCAGCCTAGGCGACAAGAGCAAAACTCCATCTCAAAAAATAAAAAAAAAAAAAGGTGAAACACTTGCACCCGGGGGGCAGAGGTTGCAGAGAGCCGAGAGCGCGCCACTACACTCCAGCCTGAGTGACAGAGTGAGACTCCATCTCAAAAAAAAAAAAAATTATAATGTATTCCCGCCGGACGTGGCGGCACATACCTCTAGTCCCAACTACTCAGGAGGCTGAGGTGGGAGGATCACTTAAGACCAGGAGTTTGAGACTACAGTGAGCTATGATCATGCCACTGTATCCCAGCCTGGGTGAAAGAGCAAGACTCGGTCTTAATGTAACAAACCTACACGTTGTGCACATGTACCCTAGAACTTAAAGTATAATAATTAAAAAAAAAAAAAGAAAAAAAAAGACTCGGTCTTAAAAACAAACAAATAAATAAATAAATACATTTGGCCGGGAACAGTGGCTCACACCTGTAATCCCAGCACTTTGGGAGGCTCAGGCAGGTGGATCACGAGGTCAGGAGATCAAGACCATCCTGGCCAACATAGTGAAACCTCACCTCTACTAAAATACAAAAAATTAGCCAGGCGTGGTAGCTCCCAGCTACTTGGGAAGCTGAGGCAGGGGAATCGCTTGAACCCGGGAGGCGGAGATTGTAGTGAGCCGAGATTGCGCCACTGCACACCAGCCTGGCGACAGAGCAAGACTTTGTCTCATTAAAAGAAAAAAAAAAAAAAACCATGTATAATATATTCTATATGTTCACAACAGAAAAAAGCATAAGTAGGCCAGGTGCAGTGGCTCACACCTGTAATCCCAGCACTTTGGGAGGCTGAGGCGGGCAGATCACTTAAGGTCAGCAGTTTGAGACCAGCCTGACCAACACAGTGAAACCCCGCCTCAACTAAAAATACAAAAATTAGCTGGGAATGGTAGTGGGTGCCTGTAATCCCAGCTACTTAGGAGGCTGAGACATGAGAATCACTTCAACCCGGGCGGCAGAGGTTACACTAAGTCGAGATCGCGCCATTGCACTCCAACCTGGAGATAGAGCAAGACTCAGCCTCGAGAAAAAAAAAAAAGAAAAAGAAAAAAAGTTAGGTAAACTGGTCTTTTTTTTTTCTTTTTTTTTTTTTTTTGAGACAGCGTCTCACTCTGTCACCCACCCTGCAGTGCATTGGCATGATCTTGGTTCACTCCAGCCTTGGCCTCCCAGGCTCAAGCAATCCTCCCACCTCAATCTCCTGAGTAGCTGGGACTATAGGCACACGCTTTTCTTTTTTTTTTTTTTTAGATGGGGTCTCACTATGTTGCCCAGGCTGGTCTTAAACTCCCAGATTCTAGGAATCCTCCCACCGTGGCCTCCCAAAGGGCTGGGATTACAGGCATAAGTCACATCCCATGGCAAAATTTTTTTTTTAAATCATGGCTGAAATTCTTCCAAATTTGATGAAAATTCTAAACCACAGATCCAAGAAGCTCAATGAATCCTAAGCAGAAGCATTAAAAGAAAAACACTGGCCGAGCACGGCGGCTCACACCTATAATCCCAGCACTTTGGGAGGCTGAGGTTGGCGCATCACGAGGTCAGGAGATCTAGATCATCCTGGCTAACACAGTGAAACCTCCTCTACTAAAAATACAAAAAAAATTAGCTGGGCGTGCCTGTAGTCCCACCTACTTGGGAGGCTGAGGCAGGAGAATGGTGTGAACCCAGGAGGCAGAGTTTGCAGTGAGCCGAGACCACACCACTGCACTCCAGCCTGGGCGACAGAGCGAGACTCCATCACAAAAAAAAAAAAAGAAAAGAAAAGAAAAAAACTACACCAAGACACACCACAACCAAATAACTTTAAAACACTGATATAAAGAAAATCTCAAAAGTAGCAAGAAGACATTATTGAGGAGCAAAGATAGGAACGATAGCAAGCTTCTTTTCAGAAACAATGTCTGCTAGAAGATCGTGAAGCAATCTACAACTAACAAAAATATCTTCTAAAAACAAGGGCAAAATAATGACTTTTTCAGACATTCAGAAGCTGAAAAAATTTCTTATCAGCAGAAGTGAACTACAAGAAATGTTCAAGGAAGCATGGGCAGGAAGAAAATGATACCTTTTGGAAAGATGGAAATCTAGACCTACACAAAAGAATGAAGATCTCCAGAAACGGTCAATATGTGGATAAATGTAAAATTCTCCTTTTTTTGTACTGTTTAAATATCTTTAAAGTGACTTTTTTTTTTTGCTTTTGAGACAAGGTTTTGCTCTCTCACTCAGGATGGTGTGCACTGGTGCAATTAGGGCTCACTGCAGCTTCGGCCTCCTGGGCTCAAGTGATCCTCCTGCTTCAGTCTCCCAAGTAGCTGGGACTGTAGGCACCTACCGTCACACTCAGCTAATTTTTCTTTTTTTTTTTTTTGTAGAGACAGGGTTTGTAGGCTGGTTTCAAACTCCTGAGCTGAAGCGGTTTACCAGCCACCATGCCCAGCCAACTTTTTTATTTTTGAGATGGAGTCTCACTCTGTCGCCCAGGCTGGAGTACAGTGGCACGATCTCGGCTCACTGCAACTCTGCCTCCGGGGTTCAAACAATTCTCCTGCCTCAGCCTCCTGAGTAGCTGGGATTACAGGGGCTCGCCACCACGCCTGGCTAATTTTTGTATTTTTAGTACAGATGGGCTTTCACCATGTTGGCCAGGCTTGAAATCCTCATCTCAAGTGATCCACCCACCTCAGACTCCCAAAGTGCTGGGATTACAGGTGTGAGCCACCATACCTGGACTGTATGCTTCATTAAAAAACAAGACGTGTGATTCAGTTTGGATAAATGAGAATAAAAGCATTTCTAACCACAGTAATAATAGTAATAGCTGTTAATATTTTTTCTAGCCTTGGCCAGGCACGATGGCTCACACCTATAATCCCAGCACTTTGGGAGGCCAAGGTGGGCAGATCACGAGGTCAAGAGATAGAGACCATCTGGCTAACACAGTGAAACCCCGTCTCTACTAAAAAAAAATACAAAAAATTAGCCGGGCATGGTGGTGGGTACCTGTAGTCCCAGCTACTTGGGAGGCTGAGGCAGGAGAAGGGCGTGAACCCGGGAGGCGGGGCTTGCAGTGAGCCGAGATCTTGCCACTGCACTCCAGCCTGGGCAACAGAGTGAGACTCCGTTTCAAACAAAACAAAACAAAACAAAACAAAAACAAAACAAAAAATTTCTAATCTTTTACTATGTGCCACACACACTCTTAAGCAATTTGCCTGTATCTTCAGCCCCATAAGGCTCAGAGAAGTTCAGTAACTTGTTCAAGGTCACCAGAAAGTATGTTGGGAACCGTATTTTCAACCTAGGCAGGTTGACATTTTTGCAGTAGAATTAAGTTGTATTACTAATTTTTTTTTTTTTTTAAGACAAAATCTCGCTCTGTCGCCCAGGATGGAGTACAGTGGCATGATCTCGGGTTCAAGCGATTCGTGATTCTCCTGCCTCAGCCTTCCGAGTAGCTGGGATTAGTAGAGACGAGGTTTCACCATGTTGGCCAGGCTGGTCTGGAACTCCTGACCTCAGGTAATCAGCTCGCACTGGCCCTCAAAGTGCTGGGATTACAGGGGTAAACCACTGCGTCCGGCCTTATTTTTGGGGGGGGGGGGGCGGGGAGAAGGGAAGAGGGACAGGGTCACGTGCTGACACCCAGGCTGGAGTGCAGTGGTGCGATCATAGCTCACTGCAGCCTCGACCTCCCCAGCTCCAGCAATCCTCTCACTTCAGCCCAGGAGTTACTGAACTCTAAAAAGAAATAAATACTTATTAAATGTTGACTCCTCCAGCACACTATTCTGCTACAAAGACCAACAGATTTCCTAATTTTATTTTTTACTTTTTTTTCTTTTCTTTTTTTTTTTTTTGAGACGGAGTCTCACTCTGTCGCCCAGGCTGTAGTGCAGTGGCGCGATCTCAGCTCACTGCAACCTCAGTTTTCCAGATTCAAGCGATTCTCTGGCCTCAGCCACCCGAATAGCTGGGATTACAGCCATCCACCATCATGCCTGGCTAATTTTTATATTAGAGACGGGGTTTCACCACGCTGGTCAGGCTGGTTTGGAACTCCTGACCTCAGGTGATCCACCAGCCTCGGCCTCCCAAAGTGCTGGGATTACAGGCGTGGGCCACCGTGCCCAACGAAGGGTTTCTTAATTTTAATATGCGATTTTTACGTAGCAACATCCCAAAAGATCGATTAAAAGCCACCAAGCAAAATGATTTAGACAGTATCCCTCAAGAATGTGTTTCATAATAAAAATTCAATCCTTTGGCTCAAACCTAATTTGTATGTCTGCACACCAAGAAGCATTAGTACTAATAAAACAAGCTACCCATAACTTGATACCATTCAGTTCACGATAACAAAGTTTTCCCTTGTGCATAGTAACCTAGTAAAAGCAGATTCCAAGTTTTCTCCAGCTCGCAAGAGACAACACAGATGAGGCATAGGAACTGGGCGAGTTACCTCAACGTTGTCTGTGAGACCATACTCAGAGTGAGGATTTTCTGCAACCTAGAAAACAAAACACCGGTCACAGAGATAAAAGTCCCCCCTTTCTCGCTGCCTCTCTGAACACTGCCACCCTGAATTCAGGGCCTCCTGATACCTGCGTTTGTCCCTCCAGCATCTGCTCCGGCTCCATGGCGGACCCTGCAAGTCACAGTCCCCGGATACCAGTCTTGGAAAACAAGAAGAGCCACGAGTTACCTGGGAGATTTCAACACGAAGACGCCAGGATGGAGTGCAGCCCAGCCCGCGACCCCGCCCCTCACCCCCACCTGGGCGCGGGAGCACCCCGAGCAGTAGAGCGGCAGAGTGGGACAGTCCACAACTGGGCGCCTACGTGGGGTCTGGAAACTCTACGACAGTTCCAAGTACCTAGAATGAGTGAGAAACTGGGGGAAAGGAAGCTGATTACCCGCGCCCAAGCCGTTCGTTCTTAGGAGCCCTGCACCGCGCCACCAACTCCCAGCACCAACAGCTCAGGCCGTAAGTGACGGCTGTCGCACGACTGCCGCGCCTGCGCAGAACCTCCCGGCGGACAAGAGGCTGGGGGGCGGGCAGACGCGTGCTGAGTCCATGAGGCTCTCTGCAGTCCGCGTGAGTCCTGGCCAAGGTCTGGCCTCGGAAGCTACGAGCTACAATCTTTCTTCATTCTTCCTACCCACGAGGAGCGCCAGCCCAGTTGGAAGGGGCTCTGCCGGATCAAACCTCGGTGCTGCCTCAGAGCATCTGCTGAAGCTCTTCTTCGACCAACTGAACTTCCTCACTGAGTGGTTCTTACTAGAAAATTATCAGCCCAGTCTGACAGTCTCTGAAAGCATGTCAGTGTTTTACTGTAAAGCCAAAGATGGGGGAAGAAGCAGTTTTGGGGGTTTCCTGATCAGCTTTTATTCAAGCCCTTAAATCTGTGAATATGCGATGTTAACGCCACCTTACGTTTGTATTAGATTAGCAGTATGCAACTGGCTTTCCAAACCGTGGTCCTATTGATAGTAGTGTAGTTGTAAAACGTACATAGAATAATTTGCCTCCTACACAGTGTGTAAATAGCAAAGGACATCTCTTTACTTGGATTTTTAAAAATTCCAGTAGATTCAATTTATCTTAATGTAAACAAAAGTGATAACACGCAAACTTCCTGCCTTTGACACAAGTCTTTTTCTAATTGCACTTTGTAATATGAAAACTTGAAAACATTTGGAGTAAATGATGGCATAACAATATGGTGGAATATAAGCCATTAAAATTAAAAATCATGACTACATATACAGAAATATCATATGCCATTGAGTTTTACTTCCAGCTGGCGTTAGACTACAACTTAATATTGCTACTCTAAAAAACCATGGATAAAGATCTAAAGTAAATAAAATTTGGTTAAGAGCTAGACATATAAGTCAGTTTTTTAAGTTTTGCAGTGTATACTTGACAAATAGTATTGTGATTGGTGACAGCTGTCATGTGGAACTTTGAAGATTTTTCATGTAATGCTGATGCAAATGTGTATGCATATGTGCAAGATATACAAATTGCCTAGTAGATATATTAATTCAAATTAAGATTAAATGCTTTTCAAGAGTGGGAAATAAAAAGGGAGTACATTACAAGTAGAGAATGATTGGGATTTTTTTTTTTTTTTTTTTTTTTTTGAGACAGAGTCTTGCTCTGTGGCCAGGCTGGAGTGCAGTGGCGCGATCTCAGCTCACTACAACCTCCAATTCCCTAGTTCAAGCGATTCTCCTGCCTCAGCCTCCCAAGTAGCTGGGATTACAGGCACGCACCACCATGCCCAGCTAACTTTTTTGTATTTTTAGTATAGACGGGGCTTCACCATGTTGGCCAGGATGGTCTCAAGCTCCTGACCTTGTGATCTGCCAGCCTTGGCCTCCTAAAGTGCTGGCATTACAGGTGTGAGCCACCTCACCCAGCCATGATTGGGAAATTTTTAGAATAGTTACGTGTATTATCATGTTATCATATATTCATACATTTCCCAATACATAGTAGACTCTCACTAAATATGTCCAGACTCCAGGAAGTAACTGAGAGCTGCTAATTTACACGTTCTTTTTTTTTTTTTTTGAGATGGAATCCTGCTCTGTCACCCAGGCTGGAGTGCAGTAGTGCAATCTCAGCTCACTGCAACCTCCAACTCCCGGGTTCAAACAATTCTTCTGCCTCAGCCTCCCGAGTAGCTGGGACTACAGGCATGTGCCACCATGCCCAGCTAGTTTTTATATTTTTAGTAGAGACAGGGTTTCACCATATTGGCCAGGCTGGTCCTGAACTCCTGACCTCGTGATCCGCCTGCCTCAGCCTCCCAAAGTGCTGGGATTATAGGCGTGAGCCACCACGCCTGGCCCTTTATTTTTCATTTTATTTTATTTTTTTGAGATGGAGTCTCACTCTGTCGCCCAGGTTGGAGTGCAGTGACACGATCTCGGGTTACTGCAACCTCCGCCTCCCGGGTTCAAGGGATTGTCCTGCCTCGGCCTCCTCCTGAGTAGCTGGGATTACAGGTGCATACCACCACACCTAGCTAATTTGTGTGTGTGTGTGTGTGTGTGTGTGTTTTGTTTTTGTTTTGAGACAGAGTCTCACTCTGTTGCCAGGCTAGGGTGCAGTGGCACTTTTTTTTTTTTTTTTTTTTGGCTCACTGCAACTTCCGCCTCCTGGGTTCAAGCGATTCTCCTGTCTCAGCCTCCCGAGTAGCTGGGACTACAGCACACGCACTACCACACCCGGCTAATTTTTTTATTTTTAGTAGAGACGGTTTCACCATGTTGACCAGGATGGTTTCAATCTCTTGACCTCATGATCCGTCCGTCTTGGCCTCCCAAAGTGCTGGGATTACAGGCATGAGCCACAGTGCCTGGCATATTTTTGTGTTTTTAATAGAGACGGGGTGTCACCATGTTGGTCAGGCTGGTCTCAAACTCCTGATCTCATGATTCGCCCACCTTAGCCTCCCAAAGTGCTCAGATAACAGGCAGGAGCCACTGCGCCTAGCCCTTAATTTACATTTTCTAAGTACTGACAGTTTTGGTAAAGTAGTAAACTAGAAAAGCTCCTTCAGGGCAGGGACCATGTCTTAGATATCTTTATACTTCACAACGTGCTTAATACATTGTAGGTGCAGAATACATATTAAGTTGGGCTGGTTCACAGTCAAAATTTGATATTAATATATGCACTGATACTTCGAAAGCAAAAAGAGAAAATACATAAAAATGTTTACTGAAGGAAGCAGCACAGAATAATTAGCTATCATCCAGGTTTCCATCAACTAAGTAAGAGTTATTTATGTGATTTATCAAAAAGCTTCACTGAAGTTTTTGCATTTAAAACTTACTAATTTATAGCAGGTCATGGTGCACATGCCTGTAGTTCCAGCTACTTGGAGGCTGAGGCAGGAGGATCGCTTGAGCCTGGGAGGTGGAGGCTGCAGTAAGCTGTGATGACCAGACCAAGACCCTGTCTCAAAAAAAGAAAGACAGCTGGGTGCAATGGCTTATGCCTATAATCCTAGCACTTTGGGAAGCCAAGGCCAGGAGTTCACAATGAATCTGACCAACATAGCAAGATCCCTGTCTGCAATTTTTTTAATGGTTAAAGAAATTTTTTTTAAAAAAAGGAAGAAATAGGAAGTATAAAATTAATTGAAGATACTGCAGAATGCTGAGTTTTAATGTGAAATTAATGATTCTAAAGATGACTTGGAAACGTGATTATGACAGAAATTTGCAGTAATGTGTACTGTCTGGAGAGGGGTAAATTAAAAGAATGAGAAGACAGCCCGGGAATATAGTAAGAACTCGTCTCCACAAAAAAAATTAAAAATCAGCTGAGTGTGGTGATGCATACCTGTAGTCCCAGCTACTCAGAGGCTAAGATTGGAGGATCACATGAGCCCAGGGAGGTTGAGATGTAAACTATGATCGCACCACTGCCCTCCAGCCTAGATGACAAAGCAAGACGCTGTCTCAAAAGAAAATAGAAAGAAAATGAGAAGAATATTTAACTCTTATTTGGACTTCCACCAAATTTTGTTCAAGACTTCTTTCATCAGCTTCCTACATAGCCAGTTATAGTACTTACCTCATTCTGCTTTAAATTTTGCTTATGTTTAAACACAATTAGATTTTGAGTTGTTTAAAGGCAAAGACTTTATTTTTTATTTTTTATTTTTTTTTGAGATCGTGTCTTGCTCTATTGCCCAGGCTGGAGTGCAGTGGTGCAATCTAGGCTCACGGCAAGCTCCGCCTCCCAGATTCATGCCATTCTCCCGCCTCTGCCTCCCAAGTAGCTGGGACAGGTGCCTGCCACCACACCCAGCTAATTTTTTGTATTTTTAGTAGAGACGGGGTTTCAGTGTGTTAGCCAGGTTGGTCTCGATCTCCTGACCTCGTGATCCGCCCACCTCGGCCTCCCAAAGTGCTGGGATTACAGGCGTGAGCCACCACGCCCGGCTATTCTTTATTTTTTTAATGATTGAACGATTTATTAAGTCATACATACAAAACATACTGCTAATTGCATTACCAAAAGATTAATATAAAAACACTCCACAATTCTGCAACTGTCCATTTAAAAAATTTTGTTCCTGACTGGGCGCGGTGGCTCACACTTATAAGGCACTTGGGAGGCAGAGGCTGATGGATCACTTGAGGTCAGGAATTCGAGACCAGCCTGGTCAATATGGTGAAACTTCATCTCTACTAAAAATACACAAAATTAGCCGGGTGTGGTGGCACACACCTGTAATCCCAGCCACTTGGGAGGCTGTAGCAGGAGAACCGCATGAGCCTGGGAGGTGGAGGTTGCAGTGAGCTGAGATCATGCCACTGTACTTCAGCCTGGGCGACAGAGCAAGACTCCGTCTCAAAAAAAAAAAAAACTGTTCTAGTGGTTGAGAGGTCCAATGTTGTATTCTTGCCAGTGAGTTAAGTTGCACAGAACGAGCCAGGCACAGTGGCTCCCACCTGTTAATCCCAGCACCAAATCGGGTAAATTGCTTGAGTCCAGGAGTTTGAGACCAATCTGGACAACATGGTGAAAACCCATCTCTACAGAAAAATACAAAAATTAGCCGGGTGTGGACCTGTAGTCCCAGCTACTCGGTCCACTGAGGTGGGACGATTGCATGAGCCCAGGAGGCAGAGATTGCAGTGAGCCAAGATCGCACCATTGCACTCCAGCCCGGGCAACAGGGTGAGACCCTGTCTCGATTAAAAATATATATATGTCGTACAGAAAATCATGAAGACTAGCACAGTTTACAGAATCTCACAGACCCAAAGGGACATCGTTAGGCAAAACAACTACAGGAGGTGTGTATCCACGTGGGTGAGGTAAAGAGGGTCAATATTAGTCAAGTGACAGTGTCAGTAATCCGGCAACAGAAAGACCTTAAGAAAGTTCATCGTTTAATAACAGTATCTAAAATATTTTTAAAACTACAAAGCTGGCCGGGCGCGGTGGCTCAAGCCTGTAATCCCAGCACTTTGGGAGGCCGAGGCGGGCGGATCACGAGGTCAGGAGATCGAGACCATCCTGGCTAACATGGTGAAACCCCGTCTCTACTAAAAATACAAAAAACTAGCCGGGCGTGGTGGCGGGCGCCTGTAGTCCCAGCTACTCGGAGGCTGAGGCAGGAGAATGGCCTGAACCTGGGAGGCGGAGCTTGCAGTGAGCCGAGATCGCGCCACTGCACTCCAGCCTGGG
>NC_037681.1:52448967-52467702 GCF_003255815.1 Theropithecus gelada
AAAAAAAAAAAAAAAAAAAAAAAAAAAAAAAAAAAAAAAAACTACAAAGCTGTAACACATGATTTTTACACCTAGTTACTATAAAACTCAGGAAAGTACTTATTAGCTTTGAATGAAGTCACATGGAAAGCACTTTTACTAAATTACAAAAAAAAAAAAAACTCTAATGCATTATCAGGAAGATTTTATAATACAACGAGGCATATTGCTCAGCAAGAAAGGGCTCTATAAGAAAAGCAACGGCCAGTCGCGGTGGCTCACACCTGTAATCCCAGCACTTTGGGAGGCCGAGGCGGGCGGATCACGAGGTCAGGAGATGAAGACCATCCTGGCTAGCAAAAAATTAGCTGGGCGTAGCGGCGGGTGCCTGTAGTCCCAGTTACTCGGGAAGCTGAGGCAGGAGAATGGCGTGAACCCAGGAGGCGAAGGTTGCAGCGAGCCGAGATTGCGCCACTGCACTCCAGCCTGGCGACAGAGACTCCATTAAAAAAAAAAAAAAAACCACTATGAAATCAAAAAGACTCTTCCAAAGAGCTGAATTGTTACACCCAATCTATTGTGATATACAGTACCATGTTATGTCATGAACATGTGCTGGTGAATTACCAGTGCTTTAAATGGCAATGTTTCATTAAGGAGGCTGTTCTGCTTTACATATCTGAAAATTACTTACAAAGTATCTGTATCTCCTGGCCCGGTGCAGTGGCTCAGGCCTGTAATCCCAGCATTTTGGGCAGCTGAGGCGGGTGGACCACCTGAGGTCAGGAGTTCGAGACCAGCCTGGCCAATATAGGAAAACCCTGTCTCTACCAAAAATACAAAAATTAGATGGCCATGGTGGCATTCGTCTGTAATCCCAGCTACTCGGGAGACTTAGGCAGGAGAATCACTTGAACCTGGGAGGCAGAGGTTGCAGTGAGCCAAGATCATGCCACTGCACTCCAGCCTGGGGGAGAGAGGGAGACTCTGTCTTAAATAAATAAATAATAAAACCTGGTTCCTTGTTTGCCATGTGGAATTAGGCAAATCTTTTAACTCCTCTGAGCTTCAGGGTTTTGTTGTTGTTGTTGTTGTTTTTGAGACGGAGTCTCACTCAGTCACCCAGGCTGGAATGCAGTGGCAAAATCTCGGCTCACTGCAATCTCCACCTCCTGGGTTCAAGCAATTCTCCTGTCTCAGCTTCTCAAGTAGCTGGGACTACAGGCACACACCACCATAACCGGCTTATTTTTGTATTTTTAGTAGAGACAGGGTTTCACCATATTCATCAGGCTAATCTCAAACTCCTGACCTCAGGTGATCCACCTGCCTCGGCCTCCCAAAGTGCTGGCATTAAAGGCATGAGCCACCGTACCCAGCCAAGCTTCAGGGTTTTTTTGCATGTAAAATTAGGATAATTTTTATGTCATAAGGAGGATCAAATGAAATAAGATAGAGGAAACTGAGCCAGGCACAGTTGCTTACGCCTGTAATCCCAGCACTTCGGGAGGCCGAGGCAGGTGGATTGTTTGACTTCAGGAGTTCAAGACTAGCCTGGGCAACATGGGAAAAATCCATCTCTACTAAAAATATGAAAAATTGGGTGGGCATAGTAGTGCACGATTGCAGTCCCAGCTACTCAGGGGCAGAAGCGAGAGGATCGCTTGGGAGTCCAGGCTGCCCTGATCACACCACTGTATTCTACCCTGGACGACAGAGCGAGACCCTGTCTCGGAAAAAAAAAAAAAAAAAAAAAGAGATGAAACTGCTTTGTAAACTGAAGTTACACAAATGTAATTGAAATTCATTTTGTCTTCTCTACATTACTTACCAAGCCACTTCATTAGCTTTTCAATTTTATGTATTTATTTATTTATGTCTGGGACAGGATCTCACTCTGTTGCCCAAGCTGGAATACGGTTGCGCAAACCTGGCTTACTGCAACCTTCACCTTGCGGGTTCAATCGATTCTCCTTCCTCAGCCTCTCAAGTAGCTGGGACTACAGGCGCATGCCACCACAACCAGCTGATTTTTGCATTTTTAGTAGAGAGGGGGTTTTCCCATGTTGGCCAGACTGATCTTGAACTCCTGGCCTCAAAAGATCTACCTGCCTCAGCCTCCCTAAGTGCTGGGATTACAGCACTTTGTAAGCCACCACGCCTGGCCCTTCATTAGCTTTTTACTTTGTTGTTTTAAAATAATTTGCAGGAAATAACTTGTTCAGAAAAATTAAGAATTTGATCCAGCACCCACCAACACCCATCCACCCCTACCCCACCCCCCAACACTCACACACAAAAAGGTATTTGCAAATAAATACACAGAATTTATTGAGTGTAAATGGGCCCTCTGAGCACAGTGTGTGGAGAGGGACACCCAACCACCTCTCAAGAAGACCTAGAAATATGTATTCCAGGTTAGGTAAGTCACTTTCCAGAGAAATAAGAGAAATATCTGTTTGTGGCTAATATTGGAAGGCAACCACTCTACCTGTAGCTCCCTTGTCTCTACTACCAAACAACATGCCCAAGCAATCTTACCACCCATCTCAGAAATTTTGGTATATCAAGGAACATACCAAATGGGTTTTTGAAAGGCATGAATCTAGTGTGTTCTTCAATTTTTACGATACATAAGTGATCTCAACAATGAGAATAAAAAACCAGGCATGGTGGCTCACACCTGTAATCCCATCATTCTGGGAAGCCGAGGCAGGTGGATCACTTGAGGTCAGGGGTTCCAGACCAGCATGGCCAACATGGTGAAACCCTGTCTCTACTAAAAATACAAAAACTAGCTGGGCATGGTGGCTCGTGCCTGTAGTCCCAGCTACTCGGGAGGCTGAGGCAGGAGAATCACTTGAACCAGGGAGGTGGAGGTTGCAGTGAGCCAAGATTGCGCCACTGCATTCCAGTCAGGACAACAGAGCGAGACTACATCTCAAAAAAAAAAGAGAGAGAGGATAAGAATGAATGAAAAGGCAACCTTACTGACATTTCAAATCCTTAAATTGCCAATTGTTTCTGCCACTTCTCATATGAAGTTATATTTAGACTTTTTCCTAAAATGTCCTGATTTTCAGTTTTAATTTTTTTAATGTTTTTTTCTTTCTTTTTAGAGATGGGTTCTCCATATGATGTCCAGGCTGCAGTGCAATTGCTATTCACAGGAGCAATCTTAGAACACTACAGCCCCGAACTCCTGGCCTCAAGATATTCTCCTGCCTCAGTTTCCCAAATAACTGGGACTATAGGTGCATGCCACAGTGGTGGTGATTTTCAGTTTTTAAATGTGTTGATTTTATGCTTTCCTTTTCAATCCAAATTATTTATTATCACTTAATGTTCATAAATAGGTCATGGGTTATTAAGTGATAGGCAAAATATGTAACTTTGATATCTCTTAATTTTAGGTTGCCCAAAGCCATTCCATATTAATTTAAATTGAAACCATTTCCCTTTTAAAAGACAAAGTCAGAGGCCAGGAACAGTGGCTCATGCCTCTGTAACCCTAGCACTTTGGGAGGCCAAGGTGTGAGAATTGCTTAAGCCCAATAGTTAGAGACCAGCCTGAGCAATATAGTAAGATCCCATGTCTTAAAAAAAAAAAAAAAGACAAAGTCAGACAGTAAAATGGAGATTAATAGTTATGCCACCTGGCCGGGCATGGTGGCTCATGTCTGTAATTCCAGCACTTTGGGAGGCCGAGCTGGGCGGATCACTGGAGGTTCGGAGTTTGAGAGCAGCCTGGCCAACATGGTGAAACCCCGTCTCTGCTTAAATTACAAAAATTAGTTGGGCATGGTGGCACAGGCCTGTAATCCCAGCTACTTGGGAGGATGAGGCAGGAGAATCGCTAGAACCCAGGAGGTAGAGGTTGCAGCGAGCCAAGATTGCGCCACTGCACTCTGCCCTGGACAACAGAGCAAAAATTCCGTCTCAAAAATATATTTTTTAAAAGTTCTGCCATCCAATGTTAACACATGACTGTTGTTTAAAATGTGTTCCCCTATAAGGCTGAATCCAGTGGCTCATGCCTGTAATCCCAGCACTTTGAGAGGCTGAGGTGGGCAGGTCGCTTGAGGCCGGGAGCTCAAAACCAGCCTAGGCAACATGGCCCAGGAGTCGGAGACCAGCATGGGCCACAAAATGAGACTCCTTCTTTACAAAAAATACAAAAAGTTATCTGGGCATGGTGGCACGGTCCTGTAGTCCTAGCTACTCGGGCAGCTGAGGTGGGAGGTTCACTTGAGCCCTGGGAGGTCAAGCCTGCAATGAGCTGTCCTCACACCACTGCACTCCAACCTGGGCGACAGAGAGAGACCCTGTCTCAAAAAAAAAAAAATGCCGGGCATGGTGGCTCATGCTGTAATCCTAGCACTTCAGGAGGCCGAGGCAGGAGGATCACACGAGGTCAGGAGTTTGAGACCAGCCCGGCCAACACGGTGAAACCCTGTCTCTACTAAAAATACAAAAATTAACCAACCATGGTGGCATGAGCCTGTAGTCCCAGCTACTCGGGAGGCTGAGGCAGGAGAATCGCTTGAACCTGGGAGGCAGAGGTTGCAGTGAGCCGAGATGGTGCCACTGCACGCCAGCCTGGGTGACAAGGCAAGACTCTCAAATAAATAAATAAATAAATATACTTGATATCTATAATATCTATAATATATCTTGATATTGGCCAGGCGCGGTGGCTCAAGCCTGTAATCCCAGCACTTTGGGAGGCCGAGACGGGCAGATCATGAGGTCAGGAGATCAAGACCATCCTGGCTAACATGATGAAACCCCGTCTCTACTAAAAAATACAAAAAACTAGCCGGGCGCGGTGGCGGGCACCTTGTAGTCCCAGCTACTCGGGAGGCTGAGGCAGGAGAATGGCATAAACCCAGGAGGCGGAGCTTGCAGTGAGCGGAGATTGTGCCACTGCACTCCAGCCTGGGCGACAGAGCAAGACTCTGTCTCAAAAAAAAAAAAAAAATTTATATATATATATATATCTCTCTCGATATCCATAATATCTCAATTGCCCAGATTTGATCATTATACTCTGTATGCAAGTAAAATATCAAAATATCACATGTACCCCTCAAATATGTACAAAATTATGTATCAGTCGATAAATGGGATGAACTAAAATGAAATTTTTTATTATTATTATTATTATTATTTTTAGAGATGGAGGAGTCTCGCTGTGTTGCCCAGGCTGGAGTGCAGTGGCGCCATCTCGGCTCACTGCAACCTCCACTTCCCGGGTTCAAGCAATTCTCCTGCCTCAGCCTCCCGAGTAGCTGGGATTACAGGCACACGCCGCCATGCCTGGCTAATTTTTTTGTATTTTAGTAGAGACGGGGTTTCACCATGTTGCCCAGGCTGGTCTCGAACTCCTGAGCTCAGGCAATTTGCCTGCCTCAGCCTCCCAAAGTGCTGGGATTACAGGCATGAGCCACCACACCCGGCCTGTTATTTTTACTCCCTCCTCGCTTTGACACAATAATTCTACTTCTAGAATTTTATCCCATGCAAATATGCAAAGAAATTATTATATGTATTATACCTTTGCGAATATGCAAAGATATAAATATATTTATTATGCCATTGTTTTTATTTATATTTATGTATTTTTTTATTTGAGAGGGAGTCTCGCTTTGTCGCTCAGGCTGGAGTGTAGTGGCACAATCTATGCCCACTGCAACCTCCGTCTTCCAGGTTCAAGCAATTCTCTCACCTCAGCCCCCCAAGCAGCTGGGATTACAGGTGCATTCCATTATGCCTGACTAATTTTGTATTTTTAGTAGAGATGGGGTTTCACCATTTTGGCCAGGCTGGTCTCGAACTTCTGACCTCAACTGATCCACCTGCCTTGGCCTCCCAAAATGCTGGGATTACAGGTGTAAGCCACCTAGCTCGGACTATTTTTATATTCTTAATTGACAAAAATTGTACATATTTATGGTGTACAGAATGATGTTTTGAAATACATATATGTTTAATAATGGCTAAATTAACCTAATTAACATATGTATTACCTCAAATACAATTTTTTTGTGGTAAAAATACCTAAAATCTCTCTTAACAATTTTTAGGTATATAATACATTGTTATTAGCTATAGTCACCATGTTGTACCATAAAAATATACCATAGATTTTAATAGAAAAGATTAGGAATAGGTTAAATTGTATATCTCAATACAATGGAGTACTGTGTAAGCATTGAAAAGAACAAGTAGAACTATAGATGAAAATACATTTACATAATTTTATGTGAAACATGGATATTGTAAGAAAATCTTTTTTTTTTTTTTTTTTTTTTTTTTGAGACAGAGTCTCCCTCTTTTTGCCCAGGCTAAAGTGCAATGGCTCGATCTCAGCTCACTGCAATCTCTGCCTCCTGGGTTCAAGCAATTCTCCTGCCTCAGGCTCCTGAGTAGCTGGAATTAGAGGGGCATGACACCACGCCGACTAATTTTGTATCTTAATAGAGACAGGGTTTCACAATGTTGGCCAGGCTGGTCTCCAACTCCTGATCTCAGGTGATCCGCTTGACTTGGCCCCCCAAAGTGCTGGGATTACAGGCATGAGCCACCATACCTGGCTAATTTTTTTGTATTTTTAGTAGAGACAGGGTTTGACCATGTTGGCCAGGCTAGTCTCAAACTCCTGACCTCAGGTGATCCATCTGCCTTGGCCTCCCAAAGTGCTGAAATTACAAGGTGAGCCACCGCGCCCAGCTGAGATTATATTTTTGTACATATCTATTTGTATGTTCATAGGAAAAACTCTAAAATGATATATACCAAACTCTTTTTTTTTTTTTTTTTTTTTTTAAAGAGACACAGTTTCACCACGTTGCCCAGGCTGCTCTCAAACTCCTGGGCTGATACAATCCGCCCACCTCACCCTCCTAAAGTACAGGGATTACAGGCGTGTGCCACCAGTGCCTAGTCACACCAAAATACTAACAGTGGTTACCTGTGGAGAGGGAAAATGGGGAGTGGAAATCTGCTTTTTATAAAATTTAGATTGTTGAAACTGTTTTGTTTTTTTTTTTAAGCAAAAGCACGATTTGTTTTACAATTAAAAGAGTAACAATATTTAGATAAATTTTCTTTAATTGGAAAATACGTAGTTTTTTGTTTTTTGTTTTGAGGCAGAGTTTCTCTCTTGTTGCCCAGGCTAGAGTGCAGTGGCACAATCTCAGCTCACTGCAACCTCCATCTCCTGGGTTCAAGCGATTCTTCTGCCTCAGCCTCCTGATTTGGGATTACAGGCCCATGCCACCACACGAGGCTATTTTTGTATTTTTAGTAGAGATGGGGTTTCTCCATGTTGGTCAGGCTGGTCTCAAACTCCCGACCTCAGGTGATCCGCCCGCCTCGGCCTCCCAAAGTGCTGGGATTACAGGCGTGAGCCACTGTGTCCAGCCAAATATGTAGATTTTTAAATTATAAGTAACACATAAATCAATGAGAAGAGTATTTATGTGAATAATGGATCTAATTCATTGTGTAATAGTATTAAAAAAAAAACTCTGGGCCGGGTGCGGTGGCTCACAGCTATAATCCCAGCACTTTGGGAGGCCAAAGTGGGCAGATCACGAGGTCAGGAGATCAAGACCTGCCTGACCAACATGGTGGAAACCCCCCGTCTCTACTAAAAATACAAAAAATTAGCTGGGTATGGTGGTGGGCACCTGTAATCCCAGCTACTCGGGAGGCTGAGACAGAATAATCATAATCGATTGAACCCAGGAGGCGGAGGTTGCAGTGAGCCAAGATCGCACCACTGCACTCCAGCCTGGGCAACACAGTGAGACTCCATCTCAAAAAAAAAAAAAAAAAAATCTCTGAGTTCATTATTTTTTCTTTCACTAAAGCATTTAGCAAGCATCTATTATTTGTCAAGACCTCATGGAGAGTTTGCAGAGAAGAGTTAACACAGCAAGCCTAAGACCGCTATCCTTGGAAAGGCCTGCTTGCAAAATTGGACCTTGGCTGCTAGTGTCTGAGAACTTAAATAACAGTTTCCCAGCACTTTGGGAGGCTGAGGTGGGTGGATTATGAGGTCAGGAGTTCAAGACCAGCCTGTCCAAGATGGTGAAACCCCATCTGTACTAAAAATACAAAAAAAATTAGCTGTGCATGGTGGCAGGTGCCTGTAATCCCAGCCACTCAGGAGGCTGAGGCAGGAGAATTGCTTGAACCTGGAAGGTGGAAGTTGCAGTGAGTCGAGATCATGCCACTGCACTCCAGCTGGGGTGACAGAACGAAACTCATCTCAATAATAATAATAATAATAATAGTTTCCTACAGTGATATAAAACTTTTCCTCCCTTTATTTATTTATTTATTTTTTGAGACAGTGTCTAACTCCGTTGCCCAGCTTGGAGTGAACTGGCATGATCTAGCTCACTGCAGCCTCCACTTCCTGGGTTCAGTCAATCCTCCCACCTCAGCCTCTCCAGCACCTGGGACTACAAGCATGCCCCACAACACCTGGCTAATTTTTCTATCTTTTGTAGAGGCGTGGTATTACCATGTTGCCTAGGTTGGTCTCGAACTCCTGGGATCAAGTGATCCACCCACCTCAGCCTCTTAAAGTTCTGGGATTACAGGTATGAGCCAAGGCGCCCAGCCAAAACTTTTCCTGAACAATAGTAGCTCACTGTACCTAAGCTATACAAACAATACGGTGTATGTTAAGCACCTGCCTTCCTTCTAGGAGTCTGGAATTTTGATAGGTGTTAGGCAGAGGGTGCCTATATGACTAGTCCCAACACAAAGCCCAAGCACTGAGTTTCTGATGAGTGTTTCTGGTAGACAACATTTTACCCATGTCCTCTGAACCTGTTGCTGGAGGAATTAAGCATATCCTTTGTTAACTCCACTGGGAGGACTCTTGGAACCTTGTTTGTACCTGGTTTCCTCCAGACTTTGTCCCATGCACCTTTCCTTTTGCTGATTTTGCTTTGTGTCCTTTTGCTGTACTAAATCATGCTGTCTGTATAAAATTAGCTGGGCACGGTGGCTCATGCCTGTAATCCCAGCATTTTGGGAGGCTATGTCTAGCGGATCACTTGAGGTTGGGAGTTTGAGGGCAGCCTGACCAACATGGTGAAACCCTGTCTCTACTAAAAATAGAAAAATTAGCTGGGCATGGTGGCATGTGCCTGTAGTCCCAGCTACTTGGGAGGCCGAGGCAGGAGGATCGTTTGAACCCGGGAGGCAGAGGTTGCAGTGAGCCGAGATCGTTCCATTGCACTCCAGCCTGGGTGACACAGCAAAGCTCCGTCTAAAAAAACAAATAAATATACTGAGTCCTGTGAGTACTCCTAGTGAAATGAATCACCTAAGTGGAGGTGATGTTGAGGATCTTAAACTGTTGGGAAGTTTAGAGTAAATATAAATTGCAGTCCCTGCCCTCATAAACTTGTATTCTAGGTCAGCTACATCAGACATATACATGTGATACATTTAAATAACAATACAAGGTGGTAAGTGATTAAAGGTTAAGATGAATGACCCTAAAGTCTGAAGAAGTTCAGGCTGAGCACGGTGGCTCACACCCATAATCTCAGCATTTTGGGAGGCTGAGGCAGGAGGATCACACTTGAGCTTAGGAGTTCTAGACCAGCCTCAGTAATGTCACGAGACCTCATCTCTACTAAAAACAAACAAACAAACAAAAAAGTAGCCAGGCATGGTGGTGAGAGTCTCCAACTCTTGGGAGGCTGAGGTGGGAGGATTACTTGAACCCGGGAGGTAGAGTCTGCACTGAGTTGTGATTGCGCTACTGCACTCCAGCCTGGGTGACAGAGCGAGATCCTGTCTCAAATTTTTTTTTCTTTTTTTTTTTTTGAGACAGAGTCTTGCTCTGTCACCAGGCTGGAGTGCAGTGGCGCCATCTTGGCTCCCTGCAACCTCTGCCTCCTGGGTTCAAGCCACTCTCCTGCCTCAGCCTCCCAAGTAGTGGGTATCTTTCAAACAGTATTGAACCAAGAATAAATTTTTAAGCAAAGCCTCAAAGGAAAAGCCTGTATGGGAGGGCTGGGGAACATCATACAAATGGAAACATTAATGAAGACAGTAAGTGGAGAAATGGGTATCTGACAAGATAGAGGGTCTCAGAATAAGAGTCTTTCCCAAAACACTGCAGTTGCTGGCAACCACCTTTGAAAACAGGCAACTCCTTTTATGTGTCCCAACATTTACCCAGTGCTAACATCTACTCTGCTTTTCATGCGTGCTGGAGTCCAGTATAGATTTTTTTTTTTTTTTTGAGATGGAGTTTCACTTATTTTGCCCAGGCTGAGTGCAATGGCGCAGTCTCGGCTCACCCCAACATCCGCCTCCCAGGCTCAAGTGATTCTCCTGCCTCAGTCTCCTGAGTAGCTGGGATTAGAGGCATGTGCCACCACGCCTGGCTAATTTTGTATTTTTAGTAGAGATGGGGTTTCTCCATGTTGGTCAGGCTGGTCTCCAACTCTCGACCTCAGGTGATCCGCCTACCTCGGCCTCCCAAAGTGCTGGGATTACAGGTGTGAGCCACTGCGCCCGGCCCACTACAGATTTTCATGCATGCTGGAGTCCACTATAAATACAGATATGTAAGATTATATTTATATACCTAAATATTTTATTTAGAAGGCCGACTGAATACACCCTCTGGTAATCTAGATTGCCATTCTAGGGCATTCATTTAAAGTTTCATATTAACTGACTCTGCTGTGTTTCCTTGGCATTATAGCTAATCAAGTTGAGCAGGTCAGGTAACAATTTATACTTACACCTACTATTTCAAAACCACGAGCTCATTCACATTTTCACTGAAGTAACAAATCCTCCATAAACTTGAAAATCTCAAACTGGTGACTCGGAGTTTTGGTTTTGTTTTTTATTTTGTTTATTTTATTTTCCAGATGGAGTCTTGCTGTCTTGCCCAGGCTGGAGTGCAATGGCGTGATCTCGGCTCACTGCAATCTCCACCTTTCAGGTTCAAGCGATCCTCCTGCCTCAATCTTCTGAGTAACTGGGACTACAGGCATGAGCCGCCGCACCTGGCCTGGTTTGTTTGTTTTTAAATTTTGAGGCCAGGTGCGGTGGCCCATATCTGTGATTCCAGCACTTTGGGAGACCAAGGCAGGCCGATTACTTGAGGTCAGGAGTTCAAGACCAGCCAGGCCAACATGGTAAAACCACGTCGCTACTAAAAACACAAAAATTAGGCCAGGCACAGTGGCTCACGTCTATAATCCCAGCACTTTGGGAGGCCAAGGCGAGTGGATTACCTGAGGTCAGGAGTTCGAGACCAGTCTGGCCAACATGGCGAAACCCCGTCTCTATTAAAAATACAAAAATTAGCTGGATGTGGTGGCAGGCACCTGTAATCCCAGCTACTGGGGAGGCTGAGGCAGGAGAATTGCTTGAACCCGGGAGGCGGAGGTTGCAGTGAGCCGAGATCTTGCCACCGCCCTCCAGCCTGGGCAATAAGAGCAAGACTCCCATCTCAATAAATAAATAAATAAATAAAAATACAAAAAGTAGCCAGGCTTTGTGGCAGGCACCTGTAGTCCCAGCTACTTAGGAGGCTGAGGCAGGAGAATTGCTTGAACCCAGGAGGCGGAGGTTGCAGTGAGCCAAGATTGTGCCACTGCACTCCAGCCTGGGTGACAGAGCAAGATTCCTTCTCAAAAATAAATAAATAAATAAATAAATAAATAAATAAATAAATAAAATTTTGAGCTGGGCATGGAAGCTGAGGCAGGAGGATCCCTTGAGCCTAGGAGTTTGAGACCCCATTGAGCTATAATTCTGACACCACACTTCAGCCTGGCTGACAGAGCGAGACTGTGTATCTAAAAATAATGAAATAACAATGATTTTTAAGCCAATAACTCTCACACAATAGATTTCACATAAAAATTTAGAATTCTGGTTTCTGGTTTCTCTTGAAAAACTTAAAAAATCTGGCAATGTTAAGCTTCACATTCCTGAAAGGCAAAAATTAGTGGGAGCTAGCTGGGTGCTGTGGCTCATGCCTATAATCCCAGTGCTTTGGGAGGCTAGGATAAGTGGATTGGTTGAGCCCAGGAGTTTGAGATCAGCCTGGCCAATGCAGTAAAACCCCATCTTTACAAAAAATACAAAAATTAGCTGGGCTATGGTGGTGTGCACTTGTGGTCCCAACTACTCAGGAGGCGGAGGCAGGAGGGCCACTTGAGCCCTGGAGGTTGAGGGTGCAGTGAGCCATGATTGTGCCACTGTACTCCAGCCTGGACGACAGAGAGACCTTGTCTCAAAAAGAAAATAAAATCAGCTCAGTGGGAGCTGAGTAACAGCTGTCCTGTTCAATTGTAGGATGCAGCTCTTTAGCTTCTCATAGTTTCCATCATTCACATCACACATGCATTTTTGCATGCCATGCAACCCATGCATGGAACCCATATATGTTATATGCCTGACCACTGTTGCTATTGGAAGTTTTGGCCACTGCATTAAACTATAAACTCCATCTTATTCCCCATTATAATCCTGACACCCCATTCATTGCTTGATACATTGTCTGTTTCTTAATATCTATTCAATGAACAAATGAATAATATGTGCCACATTGTGGACTCAATTCAGGGAGATGATTTAATAGTTCAGAATTATGTTTTTCCTTATTAATACAGAGATTGGATAACAATTGTTACTTGTCTCATCCCTCCCCTCCAACCATATCTTTCAATTTGCTTTTCTTATTTTAGGTTTTCTGCCTTTTTCAAAATTAGCCATTTCCTCACTGGACTCTACATGTGCCAATTTTTTTTTTTTTTACTAATTTTTTTAGTTGAAAAGAGGTCCTTAATATCTGTCATTGGTCCATACTTCAAATCTAGAATCTCTCAAATTGAAGGTTTGAAGAGTTCCTTAGAAGGCAAGTGGGGCCGAAATATCCAAAAAAAGCTATTTGATGGTAGGCAATGTGGTACATAAGTATGGGTTAAAGTGATAAAGTGACTGAATGTCCTGGATTAGTTAGCACAGTACCCAGCTCCTTCTTTTTGTCCTGGTGAAACTGGCTCAGATTCCATTCAAGATTAAGTGTTCTGAAAGTTCTTACAATCTGAAAACTGGGAGACTCTCACGCTAGGTGGAATGGCTAGCCGGGTTGGGATCTCATCTAGGCACATTATAAGGCCAGGGTAATACCAAGGCACTATATTTTTTTTCTTTCTTTACTTTTCTTCTTTTTTTTTTAAGAGACAGGGTCTCATTATGTTACCCAGGCTGGATTCCAATTTCTGAGCTCAAGTAATCCTCCTGAGTAGCTGGGACGTCAGGTGTGCACCACTGTGTCTGAAGGCACTGTTTTTTCTTTTTTGACACAAATTTAGGAAGATGTTAATTCACAACAGTCTTCAGACTGAGATATAATTCCAAGGGGCAGAAGATGTGAGTTTAGAGCACTAAAACATGAGATTCCAGTAGAGTCAGAAATCTGAACTGGCATTACAGGTGTAAGAGAGAAAAACAAAATTTATTGAGCTCTGTCATGTTGCAGGCATCATGCTGGAGGCTTTAGATGTACTCTTTCATTTTGTACTGTTTTTTTTTTTTTTTTCTGAGATGGAGTCTCGCTCTGTCGCCCAGGCTGGAGTGTAGTGGTGCGATCTTGGCTCACTGCAAGCTCCGCCTCCCGGGTTCATGCCATTCTCCTGCCTCAGCCTCCCGAGTAGCTGGGACTACAGGTGCCTGCCACCATGCCTGGCTGATTTTTTTTGCATTTTTGGTAGAGATGGATTTACACCGTGTTAGCCAGGATGGTCTTGATCTCCTGACCTCGTGATCTGCCTGCCTTGGCCTCCCAAAGTGCTGGGATTACCGGCGTGAGCCACTGCGCCTGGCCTCATTTCGTAATTTTTACAGAGGAATTAACTAGAATAGCAACCCCAGTCCTACTAACTCTAAAATCCCATATTTTTACCGTACAAAAAAACAGCAAAAGTGCAGAAAAGCACAGTCAACATTAAGTACAACCAGATAGCAGAGACTCAGTAAATGGGAGGCTGGAGGCCCAAAACCCAACATGATGCACATGAATGAAAGATCACTTGTGCTTCAGGGGCTAAAGATATATTTATTTCTTAATTAAAATAGAAACAGACTATATAAAAATATTATTCTTGAGATCCTAGATTTTTACCTTAAATTACTGAAGTAGTATGTGTAATTAACTAATATGTGATGTTGGGCAAATAACAGACTTGTAGAGCCCCAAATTCTTTATTTAAAAAAACTGAGGCCAAACGAGGTGGCTCACACATGTAACCCCAGCACTGTGGGAGGCCGAAGTAGGCAGATTGAGCTTGAGCTTAGGAGTTTGAGACCAGAATGGACAACATGGTGAGACCTCATCTCTAAACAAAATACAAAAATTAGCCGGACATGGTGGTGTGCACCTGTGTTCCTAGCTACTCAGGAGGCTGAGGTGGAAGGATAACTTGAGTCTGAGAGGTTGAGGCTGCAGTGAGCCGTGATCTTGCCATTGCACTGTATACTCTGGTCTGGGTGACAGAGCGAGACTCTGTCTCGGAGTGGGGTGGGGAAAGAGACGATAATGCTTAACTCAAGTAGCAATATTTTAACAAGGCACTAAAAGTTCTTCTGCTTAGTTCAGAATACAGGTTCAATAAATGTTAGCAAGTAGTAGTAGTAACCATCATCACTGTCACTGCTGTTCTCTCCTTAAACTTAAGCATGTTTTTTGTTTTTTTGAGACTCAGTCTTGCTCTGTTGCCCAGGCTGAAATACAGTGGTGTGATCTTGGCTCACTCCAACCTCTGCTTCCCAGGTTCAACTGATTCTCCTGCCTCAGCCTCCCATGTAGCTGGGAACACAGATACGTGCCACAAGCATGCCCAGATAATTTTTTGTATTTTTGGTAGAGGTGGGGTTTCACCATGTTGGCCAGGCTGGTCTTGAACTCCTGACCTCAAGTGATCCACCTGTCTTGTCTTCCCAAAGTGCTGGGATTACAGGTGTGAGCCACAGCATCCAGCCTTAAGCGTGTTAATTAAGGTTTTTATAATTCAGCAAAATGGTTGGGAAACGCTTTTTTTTTTTTTTTTGTGATGGAGTCTCACTCTGTTGCCCAGGCTGGAGTGCAGTGGCCGGATCTCGGCTCACTGCAAGCTCTGCCTCCCGGGTTTATGTCATTCTCCTGCCTCAGCCTCCCGAGTAGCTGGGACTACAGGCGCCCGCTACATTGCCCGGCTAGTTTTTTTGAATTTTTTAGTAGAGACGGGGTTTCACCGTGTTAGCCAGGATGGTCTCGATCTCCTGACCTCGTGATCCACCCGCCTGGGCCTCCCAAAGTGCTGGGATTACAGGCTTGAGCCACCGCGCCCGGCCAGGAAATGCTCTTAAATGAGAAGCTTAAGCTGCCATCTGAACATGAGGTAAAAGGAAATTCTACACGTAATCACTGTGATAAATTGCTTGCAAAGATGGCCACAACAATTCCTCCTATCCTTATATATATGCCCCTTTGCAATGTGAGTTTGCTACTTCTCTATCAAGATGTGGAGTTTGTTTTCCTATATTTTGCACTGGAGTTGGCCTTATGACTTGCTTTGACAATAGAATGTAGTACAAATGACACTGTGCAACTCTGGATTTTAGGTTTTGAGAGATCTTACAGCTTCCACTCACACTCTCTTGGAAACCAGATGCAATGTAAAGAAGTCAGGGCTGTCCTGCTAGAGACATATGTCCCAGCTGATAGCCACAACCAACCTCTGAACACACAAATGAGGCTAGCTAGGTCATACAGCCATTCAGTCAAGCCATCAGATGACTGCATCCACATGAATGGTCCACAGCAAGGCCATCAGAAGAACCATCCAGCTGAACTTACCCCAAATTGCTGAGCCACAAAGTTGTGAGTAAATAAATGTCTGCTATCTTAAGCCAGTGAGTTTTGGAGTGGTATATTATATAGCACCAGAAATCTAACACAATCATTATGTTTGAATTGTTTTTCAAATTACTCATATTTATTAAATGAGTACCATAAGCAAGGTGTCAGGCTAGATGCAAAAAGTGAGGCAAAATGTATAAAATGTGACCACTGCCTTCAGTAAGTTTATAATCTATATCAAGAGGTGATGAAGTGTTTAAATAAGCATCACGCAGGGCAATATAGTATAAGAGCCATAGAGTAACACAACCATATTGTCATAACAACTGAAAAACAAGATCATTTCTGCTGGAGGTGATAATGGAATAATTTATCAAGAATGTAACATTAGAGTTGGACGTGGTGGCTCACGCCTGTAATCCCAGCACTTTGGGAGGCCGAGGCAGGTGGATCACGAGGTCAGGAGTTCGAGACCATCCTGGTTAACATGGCAAAACCTGTCTCTACTAAAAATACAAGAAATTAGCCAGGTGTGGTGGCATGTGCCTGCAGTCCCAGCTACTCAGGAGGCTGAGGCAGGAGAATGGCGTGAACCCGGGAGGCGGAGGTTGCAGTGAGCCAAGATCGCGCCGAGGCACTCCAGCCTGGGTGACAGAGTGAGACTGTCTCAGAAAAAAAAAAGGAATATAACATTAGAGGTAAGTCTTGAAGGACTTCAACAGTGGAAGTAGCAGGAGAGGCCATTCTAAGTGAATGAAAAATGACAGAAGAGTAATTGCAGTCCTGGAAAAGAGCAAAGTTGGTACAGACCAATAGTCTAGATTAGCCAGATTATAGTGAAAATGTAGAGGAAATGTTGGGGAACCATTCTTTATTCAAAAACTGTCTTCCTCATGGCCAACCATAGTGGCTCATGCCTGTAATCCCAGCATTTTGGGAGGTCAAGGTGAGTGGATCACTTGAGCTCAGGAATTCAAGACCATCTGGGGTAACATAGTGAGACCTCATCTCAACTAAAAAAAAAAAAAAAAAAAAAAATTCGAATGGGTGCCATGGCTCATGCCTGTAATCCCAGCACTTCGTGAGGCCGAGGCGGGCGGATCACGAGGTCAGGAGATCAAGCCCTTCCTGGACAACATGGAGAAACCCCATCTCTATTAAAAATAAAAAATTAGCTGGGCATGGTGGCACATGCCTGTAATCCCAGCTACTCGGGAGGCTGAGGCAGGAGAATCGCTTGATCCAGGGAGTCAGAGGTCGCAGTGAGCTGAGATGGCACCACTGTACTCCAGTCTGGCAACAGAGCGAGACTCCATCTCAAAAAACAAATAAATTTTTAAAAAAGTAGCCCAGCATGGTGGTGCATGCCTGCAGTCCCAGTTACTCAGGAGGCTGAGGCAGGAGGGTGGTTTGAGCAAGGAGACCAAGGCCGCAGTGAGCAATGATGGCGCCACTGTACTCCAGCTTGGGTGACAGAGTAAGACCCTGTCTCAAAAACAAAAACAAAAAAGCAACAAATCTCCTTGTTAGTATTATGGTGAGTAAAAAATAAAATAACATAAAAATAGAAATAAACTGAACATGGTGGTTCATGCCTTTAATCCTAGCAAATTAGAAGGCTGAAGTGGGAGGATTGCTTGAGGGCTGGAGTTCAAAACTGGCTTGGGCAACATGGTGAGAGAGACCTTGTCTCTACAAAAGAAGCTTTAAAATAAAAAAGAAATAATTTAAAAATATATTTAAAGAAAACAAAAAATAAAAAACGAGCAAGTATCAACTTGATTCCAGGCACTGCTTAGGGAACACAGATGTAAATGCAACCAGTCTGACGCCAGGACCATTTAACCGTTCTACTATTGGGCCCTATCTTGGCTAAGTTAAAAAGTTAGTTACTTTCTTTAGTGATAAAGACTGTAGGGATAACAGGAAAGATAGTTACTTAAGAAGAAAAACTGGCACCAAACTAAATATCCATCAATAGTTGAACAGTAAAATAGGTTGTGGTAAATTCATATAATGGAATACTATATAGCAGTGGAAATGTACCACAGTTACAGAAATCAACAGGGAAGAATTTCAACACTTAATTACTGAGCAGGTAGCCAGGCACAGTGGCTCTTGCCTGTAATCCCAGCACTTTGGGAGACCAAGACAGGAGGACTGCTTGAGCCCAGGGGTTTGAGACCAACTTGGGCAACATAGTGAGACTCCATCTCTATTTTCTTTTTTTTTTTTTTTTTTTTTTTTTTTGAGACGGAGTCTCGCGCTGTGTCACCCAGGCTGGAGTGCAGTGGCGCGATCTCGGCTCACTGCAAGCTCCACCTCCCAGGTTCAGGCCATTCTCCTGCCTCAGCCTCCGAGTAGCTGGGACTACAGGCGCCCGCCACCACGCCCGGCTAGTTTTTTGTATTTTTAGTAGAGACGGGGTTTCACCATGTTAGCCAGGATGGTCTCGATCTCCTGACCTCGTGATCCGCCCGCCTCGGCCTCCCAAAGTGCTGGGATTACAGGCTTGAGCCACCGCGCCCGGCCTATTTTCTTAAAATAAAATAAATGAAATTTTAAAAATTTTGAGGAGGGAAAGCAAACAAGGGATACTTGAAATATGATTACATTTCCATAAAGTCAAAGTGAGGCAAAATCATACAACACATTATTTAGAAATACATAAATACACTGTAAACTAAAATGAGGCACGAGAATGATTAATATAAAATTCAGGATAGTGGCTTCCTCTAGAGGGAGAGACAAGACATTAAGATTAGAGAAGGAGCT
Organism: Theropithecus gelada; assembly: GCF_003255815.1. Taxonomy (NCBI): domain Eukaryota; kingdom Metazoa; phylum Chordata; class Mammalia; order Primates; family Cercopithecidae; genus Theropithecus; species Theropithecus gelada. The sequence continues at coordinate 52,467,626 of NC_037681.1, forward strand.
CACAGAGTGCTTCTAGGAGTTGGTTACATTCATTTTTCTTTTTTTTTTTTTTTTTTTTGAGACGGAGTCTTGCTCTG
>NC_037681.1:52467798-52492665 GCF_003255815.1 Theropithecus gelada
TTTTTTTTTTTTTTTTTTTTTTTTTTTGAGACGGAGTCTTGCTCTGTCGCCCAGGCTGGGGTGCAGTGGCCGGATCTCAGCTCACTGCAAGCTCCACCTCCCGGGTTTACGCCATTCTCCTGCCTCAGCCTCCCGAGTAGCTGGGACTACAGGCGCCCGCCACCTCGCCTGGCTAGTTTTTTGTATTTTTTAGTAGAGATGGGGTTTCACCGTGTTAGCCAGGATGGTCTCGATCTCCTGACCTCGTGATCCACCCGTCTCGGCCTCCCAAAGTGCTGGGATTACAGGCTTGAGCCACCGCGCCCGGCCCATTCATTTTTCTTAAACAGAATGCTGCTTATTATTTTTCTTTAAACTGTACATTTAAATAATACACTTCTTGTTTACATGATATATGTATAAATGTCATTTTTTTTTTCTTTTTTTGAGACGGAGTTTCGCTCTTGTTGCCCAGGCTGGAGTGCAATGGCGCAATCTCAGTTCACCGCAACCTCCGCTTCCCGGGTTCAAGTGGTTCTCCTGCCTCAGCCTCCCAAGTAGCTGGGATTACAGGCATGTGCCATCATGCCCGGTTAATTTTGTATTTTTAACAGAGACGGGGTTTCTCCATGTTGGTCAGGCTGGTCTCGAACTCCCGACCTCAGGTGATCCGCCTGCCTCGGCCTCCCAAAGTGTTGGGATTACAGGTGTGAGCCAACGCGCCAGGCCCTGAATCAGATTTAAAAGAGGGCATTTCATTAAAAATTTTTTTGTTGTTGTTTGCTTTTGAGACAGAGTCTTGCTCTGTCGCCCAGGCTGCAGTGTACTGGCATGATCTCCGTTCACTGCAGCCTCCCAGGTTCAAGTGACTCTCCTGCCTCAGCCTCTCAGTAGTTGGGATTACAGGAATGCACTGCCACCACAGGAATGCGCCTAACTTTCATATTTTTATTATAGAGGGGGTTTTGCCATGTTGGCCAGGCTAGTCTTGAACTCCCGACCTCAGGTGATCCGCTTGCCTGGGCTCCCAAAGTGCTGGGCGTTAGCCACCGCACCCGGCTGAAAGAGGGCATTTCAGAATGAGGATCTAGCATAAGCACAGAGAAGGGGGAGCAATAAGAGGGAAACAGGGAGTAGGTCATTTTTGCAATAGCCTGTGATATTTGTAGGGCAGTATTGGTGGGGAATAATTAAGTAAAATTGGCTGGTGCTGTGGCTCATGCCTGTAATCCCAGCACTTTGGGAGGCCTGCCAGGAATTCAAGACCAACCTGGGCAACATAGCAAGACTCTGTCTCAACAAAAAGGTTAAAAAATTAGCTGGGGGCGCGATGTGGGGGCTCATGCCTGAAATCCCAGCACTTTGGAAGGCCGAGGCAGGTGGATTGCTTGAGCCCAGGAGTGGAGACCAGCCTGGGCAACATGGTGAAACCCTGGCTCTACAAAGAATACAAAAATTAGTCGGGCACAGTGGCATGTGCCTGTGGTCCCAGCTACTCAGGAGGCTAAGGTGGAAGGGTCACCTGAGCCAGGGAGGTGGAGGTTGCAGTGAGTCATGTGGTTTGTTGCACTGCACTCCAGCCTGGGCAACAGAGTGAGACCCTGTCTCAAACAATAAAAAAATAAAGTTGTGGCAGAATGTGGATATTCTTGGAAGCTGGAAGCTCCCAAGTGGTATTTGTAAACCTCACGTTGTAAATAACGGAGTCTTTGTGTCAGTTAGGCTTCCTTAGTTTTAGGAAACAAGAAATAATTATGGCTAACTCAAGTAAAAAGAGAAAGAGAAGAGAAAAAAGATGTGGAGATAGAGAGGGAGAGAGAGGAAAAGACGTAAGGAAGGAAGGGGGAAAGGAGAGAGGAGAGAGAAAGAGAGAAACAGACTGATTAGTGTATTGGATAGGTTACATAACCAAGTGACCAGTCAGGAACCCAGCAGCTCTGGGGAGCTCAATGTGATGCATTGACAAACACGCTCTTAAGAGCACTCGATTCCTGCTACCTTCTATTCGGTGGGTCTCCAGCCAAGATTCCAGGTCCCAGGAGAGTCTGACTGACCTAGTGTTTGTTTCCACCTTTGTGGCCTGGGTTCTGTGCTTGCAGCTCATTAGAATACAGGGAGCAGAGACAAGCAGGTAGTTTCCCAAAGGTAGGGATGCTGAGTAGATTTTTAATTAAGTATGGATTCTTCAGTAAACTATGCAACGGTTACTATGCAAAACCTAAGATTTCCCTTATTCAAATAAATTATCTTTCATATTAGACATCTAAATATGCACTAATTTAGTTAAACCCTTGGGTTCGTTGATCTCATCACACTGAGCTAACATTCTTGTTGCTGTTGTTTGCAGTGACCTGAAGTTTCTATCTTCACAATTGCTTTCCTCTCAAATAATTCCCAGATTTTAAATTTTTATTTTATTTTTTTTCTGGAGACGGAGTCTCGCTCTGTCGCCCAGGCTGGAGCGCAGTGGCGCGATCTCAGCTCACTTGCGCCTCTGCCTCCCGAGTTCAAGCGATTCTCCGGCCTCAGCCTTCCAACTAGCTGGGACTATAGGCGCGCGCCCCCACGCCCGGCTAATTTATTTCCCAGATTGATACCCATTGCTTCTGAGATGTATCCTTTGGAGAAGACTAAGGTCGCCTGGCAGAAAAAGATGAAAGAAACTAAGAAAATGATGACACTGAGAGAGGAGACTCGCGAACCAGCAAAGCGACCCCAATCCGCAATTCCCCCTTGGGTGGATCGATTACCAAGGCTTCCTGGCAGGCGCTCTCCAGGGCTGCCGACGTGAGCCGAACTGCACATTGGGAACTGTAGTTGAGCTGGGAAGGCCGAGAGGAGGGCGCCGCACACGCGTACAGGAGCCCCGGTCAACAAAGACGCGCCGTGCGCGCGCGCCCCGGAGAAAAACACGGGAAGACGTGCGCGTGCGCGGCCGCCGCTGGGAGCCACCAGGCGGCGGAGAGGACAGTGGCAGGAAGGGAGGGGCCCGAGCCACCGACTGCAGGAGGAGAAGGGGTTGTGCTCCTGGCCGAGGAAGGAGAAAGGGGCGGGGCCGGCGGGCAGCGCGCGGCGGTGCGGAGCCCCTGAGACCGGCGGGCACACGGGGGTCTGTGGCCCTCGCCGTCGCAGTGGCCGCCGCCGTCGCTTGGTTCCCATCGGTCTGCGGGAGGCGGGTTATGGCGGCGGCGGCAGTGAGAGCTGTGAATGAATTCTCCGGGTGGACGAGGGAAGAAGAAAGGCTCCGGCGGCGCCAGCAACCCGGTGCCTCCCAGGCCTCCGCCCCCTTGCCTGGCCTCCGCCCCTCCCGCCGCCGGGCCGGCCCCTCCGCCGGAGTCGCCGCATAAGCGGAACCTGTACTATTTCTCCTACCCGCTGTTTGTAGGCTTCGCGCTGCTGCGTTTGGTCGCCTTCCACCTGGGGCTCCTCTTCGTGTGGCTCTGCCAGCGCTTCTCCCGCGCCCTCATGGCAGCCAAGAGGAGCTCCGGGGCCGCGCCAGCACCGGCCTCGGCCCCGGCGCCGGTGCCGGGCGGCGAGGCCGAGCGCGTCCGAGTCTTCCACAAACAGGCCTTCGAGTACATCTCCATTGCCTTGCGCATCGATGAGGATGAGAAAGGTAACTAGGGGGCTGGGGGAGGGGGCGGCGACGCCGGGAAGAAGGCGGTGGGGTCGCCGGGGGAGGGCAACACCTGCGTCCCTTTCCAGCGGGAGGGAACGGTGCACCCCTGGAATTGATATGCCCTGGGAGACTGCGTTCCCGTAGGTCGGAGCCTCTATCTTCTAGTATTCTCAAAACCTCTCCCCTTTCAGGGCACCCTGGCTGTCGACTTTGTTTCAGACACCAGCCTTCCCCCACACTTGTGCATGACCCAAGTCACTGTGAGACACCCAGACGTGCAGATGACAGTGACAGTTGTCCTAGAGTGACCACACCGATCCTTTCTAGCACTGTGAACAGTGTGCGGCTTCCTCTGAGCCAAGGTTTCCAAAAGGTTTTGATATTGAAGAAGCAGTGCCTTGTTACTGGCATTTAATGAAAGCAGAGTACTGTAGTGTCAGAAAAAAAGAACAAATGGTGACAATTTTGAAAGAAATAGCTGCGTATAACTGCAGTTGAATTTGCATCATTTTAATCAAGATAATCATTTTATCAGTACAACGATTCCTCAATACTTTTTCAATGAAGTTATATTTAGCATAAAACTTTCCCCCTGGTTGCTTTGATTTTAATTAAAGCAGTATTCCAAAGTAGCCTTTAATCTCCAAGTTGAAATGTTTGAAGAATGAATTGCATAAACTTAAACATACCACTTTACAATAAAACCTAAAACAAATATGTATCTGAATGAAAGTAAGGATACTACATCTTTCGGTTTTCTTTTAAGCTAACCTTTTTTTTTTTTTTTTTTGAGACGGAGTCTTTCCCTGTCGCCCAGGCTGTAGTGCAATGGTGCAGTCTCGGCTCACTGCAACCTCCGACTCCCTGATTCAAGGGATTCTCCTGCCTCAGCCTCCTGAGTAGCTGGGATTACAGGCACGCACCACCACGCCCGGCTAATTTTTGTATTTTCAGTAGAGTCGGGATTTCACCATGTTGGCTAGGATGGTCTCCATCTCTTGACCTCGTGATCCGCTCGCCTCGGCCTCCCAAAGTGCTGATATTACAGGCATGAGCCACCGCACCTGGCGTTAAGCTAACTTTTTTTAGTATATGTGCCAGGCATTATGCCGTTAGCTTTGCATGTGTTATGTTTTCTCCTTTTTTAAAAAACAACCATCCCAGACCATGAAAGGTGTTATTTAATCCTCACAATAACCCTGTGAGATGAAGGTATTATTGGCATCAGCATTTTAGAGACGAAGAAAATGAGGCTCAAAAGATAAAGCAGATCATTCCAAACCTATGCTAATAGTTTTTTTTTTTTTTTTTTTTTTTTTTTTTTGAGACAGAGTCTCGCTCTGTCGCCCAGGCTGGAGTGCAGTGGCTGGATCTCAGCTCACTGCAAGCTCCGCCTCCCGGGTTCACGCCATTCTCCCGCCTCAGCCTCCCGAGTAACTGGGACTACAGGCGCCCGCCACCTCGCCCGGCTAGTTTTTTGTATTTTTTAGTAGAGACGGGGTTTCACCATGTTAGCCAGGATGGTCTCGATCTCCTGACCTCGTGATCCGCCCGTCTCGGCCTCCCAAAGTGCTGGGATTACAGGCTTGAGCCACTGCGCCTGGCCGAAACCTATGCTAATAGTTAATGAAATTTTTTTTATGGAAAGTAAGTGAAATTAGGAGAAGTCTTAACTTTTACAATTCTCCCCTTTTATCCTTACTTCCAGTATGCTGAGATCTTGCTTCTCCTTCTGCCAAAAAACCCACTTTTCTACCACACCTCAATTAGATACTCACTTGCATTGTGCATTAATGAAAACAGGAGCAATCTGCACTTCATTCATAGTGTCTCTCTCTACTACCAACTCCAAAAACTGTTCTAGAATTTCAGTTTTGTTGAAACCTATTTCCTTTGTGGGGCCTCGGAGTGGGAAGTAGGATATAAGGAAAGAGGCAGGTATTCGTTGTTTTGGACAGTAATGAAAGTGATGGTTAAGAGAGGTCAAGGAGGGAGTTAACATTTAAGAATACTATGTGTTTGTGGAAGGAAATTTTTTGTTAACTGCTCCATTCTTTTTTTTTTTTTGAGACAGAGTCTCGCTGTGTCACCCAGACTGGAGTGCAGTGGCGTGATCTCGGCTTACTGCAACCTCTGCCTTCCAGGTGCAAGCGATTCTCCTGCCTCAGTCTCCCGAGTAGCTGGAACCACAGGTGCACCCTACCACGGCTGGCTAATTTTTTGTATTTTTAGTGGAGATGGTATTTCACCATGTTGGCCAGACTGGTCACGAACTCCTGACCTCAGGTGATCTGCCTGCCTCAACCTCCCAAGTGCTTGGATTACAAGTGTCAGCCACTGTGCCTGCCCAGCAAGCTCCATTCTTTATCACCTCTTAAGAACATCCAGGATCCCTTGGGGAGAATGAAAACAGTTGCAGGCCGGGCGCGGTGGCTCAAGCCTGTAATCCCAGCACTTTGGGAGGCCGAGATGGGCGGATCACGAGGTCAGGAGATCGAGACCATCCTGGCTAACACGGTGAAACCCCGTCTCTACTAAAAATACAAAAACTAGCCGGGCGAGGTGGCAGGCGCCTGTAGTCCCAGCTACTCGGGAGGCTGAGGCCGGAGAATGGCGTGAACCCAGGAGGCGGAGCTTGCAGTGAGCTGAGATCCGGCCACTGCACTCCAGCCTGGGCTACAGAGCGAGACTCCGTCTCAAAAAAAAAAAAAAAAAAAAAAAAAAAAATAAAATAAAATAAAATAAAATAAAANGGAGGCGGAGCTTGCAGTGAGCTGAGATCCGGCCACTGCACTCCAGCCTGGGCTACAGAGCGAGACTCCGTCTAAAAAAAAAAAAAAAAAAAGAAAACAGTTGCAAAGTTTTAGAATAGAGGAGCATGTTTAAGAGTAGATCATATTTTGGGCCAGGCACGGTGGCTCCCGCCTGTAATCCCAACACTTTGGGAGGCCAAGGCGGGTGGATCACGAGGTCAAGAGTTCGAGACCATCCTGACCAACATGGTGAAATCTCATCTCTACTAACAATACAAAAATTAGCCGGGTGTGGTGACACATGCCTGTAGTCCCAGCTACTCGGGAGGCTGAGGTGGGAGAATTGCTTGAACCTGGAAGGCAGAGGTTGCAGTGAGCCGAGATCATGCCACTACACTCCAGCCTGGGTGGCAGAGCAAGACTCCATCTTGAAAAACAAGAGTAGATAATTTTTTGCTGGGCACGGTGGCTCATGCCTGTAATTCCAGCACTTTGGGAGGCCGAAGTGGGTGGATCACTTGAGCCCAGGAGTTAGAGACCAGCCTGGGCAACATAGTGAAACCCTGTCTCTATGAAAAATACAAAAACTAGCTGGGCGCAGTGGCACATGCGTGTAGTCCCAGCTACTTGGGGGACTGAGGTAGGAGGATCACTTGAGCTCAGGTTGTTCAGGGTGCAATGAGCTGAGATTGTGCAACTGCACTCCGAACTGGGTTGACAGAGTAAGACTCCGTCTCCAAAAAAAAAAAACTTGTTATTTTGTTTTTTTGTTCGCGTGTGTGTGTGTGTGTGTGTGTGTGTGTGTGTGTGTGTTTTAATTGAGACAGAGTCTCACTCTGTTGCCTAGGCTGGAGTGCAGTGGCGTGATCTCGGCTCACTGCAAGCTCCGCCTCCCGAGTTCACGCCGTTCTCCTGCCTCGGCCTCCCGAGTCGCTGGGACTACAGGTGCCTGCCACCATGCCCAGCTAATTTTTTGTATTTTTTTAGTAGATATGGGGTTTCACCGTGTTAGCCAGGATGGTCTTGATCTCCAGACCTCGTGATCCGCCCGCCTCGGACTCCCAAAGTGCTGGGATTACAGGCGGGAGCCACCATGCTCAGCCATTAATTGTTGTATTTAGGAAGAGAATGTCAGAACATGCAAGGAAATTTTATTTATTTGTTTGTTTGTTTATTTATTTTTGAGACGGAGCCTCGCTCTGTTGCCCAGGCTGGAGTGCAATGGTATGATCTTGGCTCACTGCAACCTCTGCCTCCTGGATTCAGGCAATTCTCCTGCCTCAGCCTCTGGAGCAGCTGGGATTACAGGTGTACGCCACCACACCCAGCTAATTTTATTTTATTTTATTTTTTTTTGAGATGGAGTCTCGCTGTGTCACTCAGGCTGGAGTGCAGTGGCGCTATCTCGGCTCACTGCAAGCTCCATCTCCTGGGTTCACACCATTCTCCTGCCTCAGCCTCCTGAGTAGCTGGGACTATAGGCGCCTGCCACCACGCCTGGCTAATTTTTTGTATTTTTTTTATAGAGACGGGGTTTCACGGTGTTAGCCAGGATGGTCTTGATCTCCCGACCTCGTGATCCACCCACCTCGGCCTCCCAAAGTGCTGGGATTACAGGCATGAGCCATCGTGCCCTGCCAATTTTTGTATTTTTAATAGAGACAGAGTTCCACCATGTTGGCCAGGCTGATTTTGAACTCCTGACCTCAAGTGAACCTCCCTCCCTGGCCTGCCAAAGTGCTGGGATTACAGGCGTGAGCCGCTGTGCCCGGCTACAAGGATATTTTAGTTAACACTGTTGGTTGATGGGAGTTGGGAGGTAGGATAAAAGGAGAAATTAAGGAAAACCTAGGCATGAAAAATAAAAGACCCTGAGGTCTTAGATTTGAAGAAATAGCAGTTCCATGTGAGGAATAAGTGGAAGAAATAGAATTCAGACCTCAGGTTTCAGGCTGGTGACTTAAATCTTTGAGTATCACATGTATGAATATATCTGTTATACTTAAATTCTCGTGAACATTTTTATTTTTCAGTTGGCTATATTAAATATTTAAAAATATTTAATTTATTTTAGAGACAACGTTTCACTCTCTTACCCAAGCTGGAGTGGAATGTGATTATAGCTCACTGCAGCCTCAAGGCTCACTCCTAGGCTCAAGTGATCCTCCTTTTTTTTTTTCTTTTTTTGCTAGAGGTAGGATCTTGTTATGTTGGCCAAGCTGGAGAAATTTCAACAATATTTTCGGTGATCTGTGTAATGCATATTTCATACTCTTTCTACTGATAATGTTTCTGTTCACAACTTTTTCTTTGTATTTTGATTTCTAATGTGGACATCAGAATGGGCTGTTGATAGCTTTTTTGAGACAGTCTCGCTTCTTCACCCAGGCTGGAGTGCAGTGGCGCGATCTCAGCTCACTGCAACCTCCACCTCCCAGGTTCAAGCAATTCTCCTGCCTCAGCCACCCCAGTAACTGGGATTACAGGCATGTGCCACCCCACACCCAGCCAATTTTTGTATTTTTAGTAGAGACGACATTTCACCTTGTTGGCCAGGCTGTTCTCGAACTCCTGGCCTCAAGTGATCTGCCCGCCTCGGCCTCCCCAACTGCTAGAATTACAGGTGTGAGCCACTGCGCCCAGCCTGACAGGTCTTTAGTTTGATTTTAGTTCAACAACTGATGATATAATATGCAAATTAAATTAGTTCAGACTGAAGCAGATTAGTTACAGATTCATTTTCCTTTAAAAATGAAGTAAAACTTTAGCCAGGTGTGGTGGTGGGCGTGCATAATCCCAGCTACTTGAGAGGGTGAGGCAGGAGAATCACTTGAACCCAGGAGGTGGAGGTTGCAGTGAGCTGAGATCTCACCATTGCACTCCTGCCTGGGTGAGAAGAGTGAGACTCCATCAAAAATAAAAGGCTGAGCGTTGTGGCTCAAGCTGGGTGCAGTGGCCCGTGCCTGTAATCCCAGCACTTTGGGAGGCCAAGGTGGGCGGATCACTTGAGGTCAGGAGTTTGCGACCAGCCTGGCCAACATATTAGTGAAACCCCGTCTCTACTAAAAATACAAAAATTATCTGGGCATAGTGGTGCACGCCTGTAGTCCCAGGTACTTGGGATGCTGAGGCAGGACAATTGCTTGAACCCAGGAGGCGGAGGTTGCAGTGGGCCAAGATCATGCCACTGCACTGCAGTCTGGGCGACAGAGCAAGACTCCATCTCTCAAAAAAAAAAAAAAAAAGAAAAATGAGTTTATAATTATTATGGTTCTTTTCTATCTTAAATCTTTTCTTTAGGAGATTGAACATTTTTGTACTTTAGTCTTAATCCAGTGGTTGAAAGAGAGTGCGCATTTGAAGCCTGCCTCTTGGCTGTCCTTGACAACTCAAACCTTAGTTCCAAGAGAATTTAATTATTTGTCTTTCTCACTGCTTCAAAATATATATGATCAAATAGAAATGAGTTGAGTAGGCAGTGTCTTCAAAAGTTTCCTAACTCTGTGGTTAACTATTAAGGAGCTGGTAATATCATGCACTGCCATTCCCTTGGCAACATGACTTATCTTTTTTTTTTTTTTTTTTTTTTTTTGAGACAGAGTCTCGCTCAGTCGCCCAGGCTGGAGTGCAGTGGCCAGATCTCGGCTCACTGCAAGCTCCGCCTCCCGGGTTCACGCCATTCTCCTGCCTCAGCCTCCCGAGTAGCTGGGACTACAGGCGCCCGCCACCTCGCCCGGCTAGTTTTTTGTATTTTTTAGTAGAGACGGGGTTTCACCGGGTTAGCCAGGATGGTCTCGATCTCCTGACCTTGTGATCCGCCCGTCTCGGCCTCCCAAAGTGCTGGGATTACAGGCTTGAGCCACCGCGCCCGGCCTCATGACTTATCTTTTTTTTTTGATATGGAGTCTCTATCACTTCTTGGCCTTTTGGCTAAGATCAAGTGAGACGGAGTCTCGCTATGTCGCCCAGGCTGGAGTGCAGTGGCGTGATCTCGTGTCACTGCAGGCTCCTCCTCCTAGGTTCACACCATTCTCCTGCCTCAGCCTCCCGAGTAGCTGGGACTACAGGTGCCCGCCATCATGCCTGGCTAATTTTCTTTGTATTTTTTAGTGGAGACAGGGTTTCACCATGTTAGCCAGGACAGTCTTGATTTCCTGACCTCATGATCCACCTGCCTCGGTCTCCCAAAGTGTTGGGATTACAAGCGTGAGCAACTGTGCCCGGCCGACTTATCTAATTTAACTGAAAGCCAATTTATTTGATTGATGAAATGGCGTATTTCAAATTGTAGTAGTGTTAATTGAAACATTTGGTACCTTGAAACAATAAATGCCAAATTAAATATCATTTTAATGAAATAGTGTATAAATGTGGTTTATATGGTGACTATGTTTATTCTGAATTCTTACGGCATACTCAAATTTTTTTTTTTTTTTTAAATGAAGTCTCGTTCTGTCACCCAGGCTGGAGTGCAGTGGTGCAATCTTGGCTCACTGTAACCTCCACCACCCGGGTTCAAGTGATTCTCCTGCCTCAGTCTTCTGAATAGCTGGTACTACAGGCGTGCACCACCACACCTGGCTAATATTTTTGTATTTTTGGGAGAGACAGAGTTTCACCATGTTGGTCAGGCTGATCTCGAACTCCTGACCTGAAGTGATCTTCCTGCCTCAGCCTCCCAAAGTGCTGGGATTATAGGTATGACCTACTGCACCCAGCCCATACTCAAATTTGACAGTAAATTTTCATAAAGGCCTTAATTTGTCTGAAACCAAACTATTTCAAGAGAGAGAAATAGCACAGCAAATTCTATTGACTTAATAGAAGGATATGTGAAGTCTATTTATTAAAGCAAATATTTATTGGATGCCAGTTAATTTGTACAGCTCTGCATTTGAGATGATATTTGAGAAATATTTACTTCCTCTCCAGTGAGATGTGTTAAAACATTTGTTATGTGATTAACAAATATGTGTACATACGCATATATGTACATACACATTTTGAGACAGGGCCTCACTCTGTTGTTCAGACTGGAGTGCAATGACACAATCTTAGTTCACTGCAGCTTCAGCCTCCCAGGCGCAATCAATCCACCCACCTCAGCCTCCCTGGTAGCTGGGTCTACAGATGCATACCACCATGCTTAGCTAATTAAAAAAATTTTTTTAGAGATGGGGATCTTGCCATGTTGACTAAGTTGGTAAATATTTTCTTTAATTGTCGAACTTCCTTGGAAGACTGAAAACCTGTGATAGCAATTTTGTATAAGGAGAAGCTGAAATTTAAAGAGTAGACTCACAGCAGAACCAAAAATAGAATTTAAGTGAATAGACTCAAAATATTGTACTTTTTACTTTATACTACAAGTTTTTATGTTGTAATGCTGGTAATGGGCTCCTTGGAATACTTGGAGGAAAAGAGAAGGTTGTATTAATAGTTCTTTGGATTAACTGGAACATGACCTAACATGTTCTGCCTGTCTCCTGTGGATAGACAAGCCTGAGATCTCCTGGGTAATACAATGGTGGAGGTTCTCTAGGTGTGGTTCGATTTCTCAAGTATGTAGGACTAAACAGAAAAGGCCTAGTATGTTATATGAATGAGAGCTGAAGTTTCTCAGGATATTGTAGGGCTAAAGGATCAGGCACCAAAGACAGAAATTGTCTAAATAAAATATTTTTCTATTCATTGTTTTAAAGGGCTAAAGGGTCAGGCATTAAAAACAGAAATTGTCTAAGTAAAATATTTTTCTATTCATAGTTTTAAGCTGTGTATATGCGCATGTGTGTATTTAAAATAACTGTCAATGAAGAGAGTCAAACTCTGTAAAATATTTGAAGAGATTTATTTTGAGCCAAATATGAGTGACCAGTGGCCTATGACACAGCCCCAGTAGATACTAAGAACATCTGTCCAAGGTGGTCAGGCTATAGCTCGATTTTATACACTTTAGGGAGACGTAAGATGTCAATTAAGCATGTAAGGTGTACATTGGTTCCATCTGGAAAGGCAGGAAAACTGGAATTTGGGGAGGCTTCCACGTCATAGGCAGATTCAAAGATTTTCTGATGAGCAGTTGGTCAAAAGAGCTTATCTAAAGTCCTGGAATCCATAGAAGGGAGTGTCTGGGTTAAAATAATGGGTTGTGGATACCGAGGTTCTTACTATACAGATGAAGCCTCCAGGTAGCAGGCTTCAGAGAGAATACATTGTAAATATTTCTTATGAGACTTTAAAAGGTGGCAGACTCTTAGTTAATCTTCTCCTGGTTCAGAGAAAAGACTTGGAAAGGAAAAGGATTCTCTACATAAATTTTCCCCACAAGAGACAGCTTTGCAGGGCCATTTCAGAATATGTCAAAGAAATATGATTTAGGGTAAAATACTTCAATTTCTTTCATGGCATACTATCTGACATGTGATACTGTACTAGAGTTAGGCTGGGAATTTGGCGTCTTACTGCTCCAAAACATCTTAATATCTCTGTTTGAATGTTTTTTTTTTTTTTTTTTTTTTTTTTTTTTGAGACGGAGTCTCGCTCTGTCGCCCAGGCTGGAGTACAGTGGCCGGATCTCAGCTCACTGCAAGCTCCGCCTCCCGGGTTTATGCCATTCTCCTGCCTCAGCCTCCCGAGTAGCCGGGACTACAGGCGCCCGCCACCTCGCCCGGCTAGTTTTTTGTATTTTTTAGTAGAGACGGGGTTTCACCGTGTTAGCCAGGATGGTCTCGATCTCCTGACCTCGTGATCCGCCCGTCTCGGCCTCCCAAAGTGCTGGGATTACAGGCTTGAGCCACCGCGCCCGGCCCTCTGTTTGAATGTTAATGCTGATCAGTTGTCCCTGAATTCCAAAGGGAAGAGGGTATAATGAGTCATGTCCAACCCCCACTTCTCATCATAGCCTGAACTAGTTTTTTAGGTTAACTTTGGAATGCCCTGGGCAGGGAAGGGTCTATCAGTCGGTTGGGGGTCTTAGAATTTTATTTTTGGCTTTTAGGTTTGTAGAAAATTAATGAAAATTGTCGTATTTCATAGTTCTATATAATTCAATATTGTGCTTTATTTAAAACTCACATATAAAATAGCTGTCCATATCTGTTTTCAGAGGATGAGGATGGAGGGTAGAAATCAGAAGTGTCAGATTTGGTAATTTTCTTATACTAATGAAAACCTCTATACCTACCACTTTGAAAGGATTAATTTCAGACTTACTTTCTTGGGGCCTAATGATTCTACTTTAAAGTTTCTCTGATTAAGGAATAAGTCTGATAAATGGACATTCAGATTATATCATACTTTTCCAAAAGGTAACATTGCTTTTGATTAAATATGCAATAAACATTTCACATTTTTTCTCAAGAATATTTACTGGCATCTGCACTAAAGACACAAAGAAGTGCCGGGCGTGGTGACTCACGCCTGTGACCCCAGCACTTTGGGAGGCTGAGGCGGGCGGATCACGAGGTCAGGAGATCGAGACTATCCTGGCTAACGCGGTGAAACCCCGTCTCTACTAAAAATACAAAAAGTTAGTCGGGCATGGTGGTGCGCGCCTGTAGTCCCAGCTACTCGGAGGCTGAGGTAGGAGAATGGCGTGAACCCGGGAGGCAGAGCTTGCAGTGAGCCGAGATCACGCCACTGCACTCCAGCCTGGGCGACAAAGCAAGACTCCATCTCAAAAAAAAAAAAAAAAAACACACACAGAAAAGCAGCCACTGTTAAGGACTTTATCCCTTGTTCTGTTTTTAGCTGGTTTGTTGTTGTTGTTGTTGTATTTTTCCTAATGTTGAATACAGTTAAATCCTGTTAAACTGGATTCCCAATATTATTGTTAGTTGTCCGGGTGACTATTAAGAATAGTTAGTAAATGGGTATTGAATCATTTTATTTATTTATTTATTTATTTATTTTTTGAGACGGAGTCTCGCTCTGTCGCCCAGGCTGGAGTGCAGTGGCGCGATCTCAGCTCACTGCAAGCTCCGCCTCCCGGGTTTACGCCATTCTCCTGCCTCAGCCTCCCAAGTAGCTGGGACTACAGGCGCCGCCACCTCGCCCGGCTAGTTTTTTGTATTTTTGTAGAGACGGGGTTTCACCGTGTTAGCCAGGATGGTCTCGATCTCCTGACCTCATGATCCGCCCGTCTCGGCCTCCCAAAGTGCTGGGATTACAGGCTTGAGCCACCGTGCCCGGCCTCATTTTATTTTTTTAGTAGTGATGGGGTTTCGCTAATTTGGCCAGGTTGGTCTCAAACTCCTGGCCTCAAGTGATCTGCCTGCCTTGGTCTCTCAAAGTGTTAGGATTACAGGTGTGAGCCTCTGCACCAGGCTGGATATTGAATTATTGAAGAAGGATGTTCCTGCCTCTTTTCTGATATCTTACTGTCTCTGTTCCACCCAGTAGTAGTCGGGTTTTTGACATCTGGCAAAGTATAGATTGTCTGCTCTTCTATATTAGTTTTCTTCACTCTTTTTTTTTTTTTTTTTAATTTCTTTAAAGCAAAATAGAGAAAGGGTCTTGCTGTACTGCCCAGGCTGGTCTTGAACTCCTGAGCTCAAGCAGTCCTCCCACCTCACCCCCCAAAGTGCTGGGATTGCAAGCATGAGCCACCGTGCCTGGCCAGTTTTCTTCAGTCTTGACCTATAATAGTCCTGCCAAGCCAGTGAAGCTGTTAATATGCTTATGTAGCCTTTTTTTTCTTTTGTTTGTGAATTATTAACAATTGCTGATCTTAGACATCCTATACAATAAAATGTCTTTGAACACAGTCATATCTCAGCAGCTCATTCTAGTTAATGAGGAAAGAAAAATGTCAAAATCTGTGATTTTCTTAGAGGTTATTAAATGTCTTACAACTGTATAGATAATCTGTAGACATGCTGTACTCACTTACATAACTTTTCTGCTCTTCTGCAGAGGGAGAGAATTAACTTCGTAAGTGGGCTTTGTCAATGCCCTCATCAATGATCTCCAGGAACAAACCTATCTATGGTTGAGCAAGTGGGGTTTATTACTCACTGTAGCCAGGGAGAACACACATATATAATAACCATGGTACATCATAGTAAAAGGGTGTTAGAAAGATCTTACAGGATTTGGGCTCATTTATTTGGTGATTTTAAGGAGGGTTTAAGGAAGCAGGGTTTTTCTCTGAATTGGATGCTACCAGGAGCTGGGAATAATTCTATGAATAAATATCATAAAACCTATCTAGAAGAAGACAGAGTGAGGTCTAAAGCTGTAGTGGTTAAAAAGCAGAGGTCACTCATTAGCTGGAAGAGGGAAATGTTTGGTATTTCAGACAGTGTTCAGTGTTCATGTTTTGTCTGTGTTTAGACATAATCGTAGAGTGGTCTTGTTGCACCGTGCTCACAGAGTGACCTTATTTCATGTTGATATTCTTTAAGTGCCAGGTCAAATACCAAGGTTTAGCTGATAGTAGTAGGCCAGCTCCTGGATGTAATAAGCTGCTTTTCTCTTTCTCAGCTTTTTTTTTGTTTTTTTGGAAATAGAGTCTGCCTCTGTCACTCAGGCTAGAGTGCAGTGGGGCAATCTCGGCTCACTGCAACCTCTGCCTCCCGGATTCAGGCGACTCTCCTGCCTCAGTCTCCCAACTAGCTGGAATTACAGGCGCACGTCACCACACTCGGCTAATTTTTGTATTTTTAGTAGAGACGGAGTTTCGCCGTGTTGGACAGGCTGGTCTCGAACTCCGGACCTCAAGCAATCCACCCGCCTCAGCCTCCCATAGTGCTAGGATTACAGGCATGAGCCATTCCTCCTGGCGTCTTTCTCAGCTTTGAGGGTCAAATGTTACCCTTTTTGAATTGTGGGACTTCTTATCAAAATTGACATTTAAGTCCTGACCATGTAGGATCTTGGGCAAGTTACTTAACTACATATGCTGAGATGTTTTTTAAATGCTTAGTGCTTGCACATAATAGGTCCTCAGTAAACGGGAACACAGATCCTCGTGTGATCTGCCTGCCTCGGCCTCCCAAAGTGCTAGGATTATAGGCATGAGTTGCTGCACCTGGCCACAAAAATTTTTTGAGGAAGATAAATAAGATGACATTCTTAAGGTTCAAAGAAAATGTCAAAAACTAGAATGATGTCTTTACATAGGGTTTAAAACTTTCCAAATTAACAGGGAAAATAATTCTTTACCTTGGAAATAAATGTTTAAGTTTGATAGTGAAAGCAAATATGATCTTTTTACTAAATGTTTTATTAAATTTTTTTTCTTGTAGACACAGGACCCTACTATATTACCCAGGCTGGTCTTAAATGCCTGTCCTCAAGCAATCCTCCCACCTCAGTCTTTCAAAGTGCTGGGACTACAGACATGAGCCATCACACAGGGTCTTTTTAACCAAATTATAGTAGAAAGCACTCTTTCTGTAATAGTAAACTATGAGAGAATTAATCAGGGGCTGTTAGTAATTCATCCCTGAATTAATCGGTGATTATAATGCTTTGTGGTCCATGTAGTTTGCTGGGGATTAGCACACCATGAAAGTCTACCATGAGATTTTTTTTTTTTTTTCTTTGAGAACAGGGGCCATAATCAGTAGTCCTTAATGAAATGGACCATTCTGATTTCAATATATATTGCCTAGGTTGGACTTGAACTCCTGGGCTTAAGTGATCTTCCCACTTCAGACTCTCAAACAGCTGGGACTATAGGTGTGTGCCACCATACCTGGCTTAATTGGGATTTTTTTTTTTTTTTTGAGATGGAGTCTTGCTCTGTCACCCAGGCTAGAGTGCAGTGGCACAATCTTGGCTCACTGCAACCTCTGCCTCCCAGGTTCAAGTGATTCTCCTGCCTCAGCCTCCCGAGTAGCTGGGATTACAGGCGCCTGCCACCGTGCCCTGCTAATTTTTGTATTTTTAGTAGAGACGGGGTTTCACCATCTTGGCCAGGCTGGTCTTAAACTCCTGACCTCATGATCCACCCACCTCAGGTTCCCAAAGTGCTGGGATTACCAGGCATGAGCCACTGCACCCAGCCTTAATTGAGATTTTTAGATATCTGTTACTCTGCTAATTTTGTCACTTGCAAGTTGCCATCAGAAAATTGTTGTAGGAAAATGGCTATATTTGTTCCATTCCAAGGAACACAAACTTAAGGATTAAGTTTGTGTGAGAATACTTAAGGATTAAATAGGTAAGTAAAGCTAGTGGGCTTTATGTAACATAAATGAGCAAATATCAGGAATATACAACTGTGCACACAATTCGGGGGAAGGATGATTTAAATTAACAAATTTACTAAGTATAATAAAGATACTAAAAATAGTATTTCCATACTACTTTATTACTTAAAGTAATAAAGTATCATCATATACCCTATTTTGTTTGATTTTTGCCACAACTCAGAGTTAGGTAAAAGAAATATTTTCTTTTCAGGTAAGGAGTCTGAAGCCCAGACAGATTAACTGACTTTTCCAAAGTCGTATTGCTATTAAATGATGGAACAAAGACTTAAATCATTGCCTTCTAACTCACATACTTGCAAACACATATCCTCTCACTCTACCCCAAGCTACCCATGTTTTGACCCTTCTTGTGGCAATCTGGGTCTCACTAATATGTGAAAGAAAATATACAGTAGATAATTTGCAAGTTAATCTGTTATGCTTCTCTCTTCTCTCTATTTAAAGATGAATATTAGCATTTCTGTTGTTTCTACAGTAACACATACTAAAAATAATGCAGTCCAGGTGCAGTGGGTCACACTTGTAATCCCAGCACTTTCGGAAGTTGAGGCGGGAGGATCACTTGAAGCTGGGAGTTCGAGACTAGCCTGGGTATGCAAGACCCCATTTCTTTTTTCACTGTAACCTTCACCTCCCAGGTTCAAGCGATTCTCGTGCCTCAGCCTTCTGAGTAGCTTGGGATTACAGGCATGTGCCACCATATCTGGCTAATTTTTCTATTTTTTGGTAGAGATGGGATTTCACCAAGGTGGCCAGGCTGGTCTTGAACGCCTAGTCTCAAGTGATATACCCGTCTCAGCCTCCCAAAGTGCTAGAATTACAGGTGTGGACCACCGTGCCTGGCCCCATTTCTGCAAACAATTAAAAAATATTAGCCCAGTGTAGTGGTGCATGTCTCTAGTCCCAGCTACTCAGAACGCTGAAGTGAAAGGATTGCTTGAGCCCAGAATTTCAAGGTTTCAGTGAGCTATGATGATGGCACTGCACTCCAGGTTGGGTGACAGTGAGACCCTGTCTCTAAAAAATAAAGTAAAATAGTGCACAAGTATAGAAGGTGAAAATCTTCCTTAACCTTGCCGTAAGGGAAATGGTTACTGATAAGTTTCTTAACTTTTTGTACTTATATAAACATAAATATTCATCAGAGAAAAAATATGCAAAACAATTTGCAATCTTTTTCACTTACCATATTTTGGAATTTTTTTCATTTCAATATATTTGATCTTCCTTGTATTTTTTCAGTTTGTTTGTTTTTGTCACCCAGGTTGGAGTGAAGTGGTAAGAACATGGCTCATTGCAGCCTCAATCTCCTGCTCCCATTCAGCCCCTCAAGTAGCTGGGACTACAGGTGCATGTCACCACACCTGGTTAGTTTTTATTTTGGTATAGACGGGGTTTCACCATGTTGCGCGGCTGATCTTGAACTCCTGGGCTCAAGTGGCCCGCCCACCTCAGCCTCCCGAAGTGTTGAGATTACAGGTGTGAACCACCATGCTCTACCTCTCTACAATCTGCAAAACCTCATAAGTGGTTAATAGAGGAATATAGTAAAGCAAAGGGGGATATCACTGATTAGAATTGTGTTTTTTAGGCTGGGTGTGGTGGCTCATGCCTGTAATCCCAACATTTTGGGAGGCTGAAGTGGGAGTATCACTTCAGCCCGGGAATTCAGGACCAGCCTGGGCAATATAGTGAGACCCCGTCTTTAAAAAAGGAATTAGCCAGGTGTGATGGTGCTCACCTGTGGTCCCAGCTATTCAAGAGGCTGAGGTGGGAGAATCGCTTAAGCCTGGGAGGCAGAGGTTGCAGTGAGATCATACCACTGCTCTCTAGCACGGGTGACAGAGCGAGACCCATTCTAAAAAAAAAAAAAGTGTTTTTTTTGTTTTTTTCCAACTCACGTACACCCACTACCCCACGCCCGCCTTTTTTTTTCTGACGTTGGGTCTTGCTCTGTCACCCAGGCTAGAGTGCAGTAGTACAATCTCGACTCGCTGCAGCCTCCTCTTCCTGGACTCAAGCAGTCCTCCCACCTCAGCCTCCCAAGTAGCTGGGACCACAGGCTTGCGCCACCATGCCCGGCTAATTTTTATATTTTTTGTAGAGATGGGGTTTCACCCTGTGGTTCACCATCTCTAACTCCTGGGCGCGGTCAGTCCACTCAACTTGGCGTGAGCCACTGTGTGTGGCCCACGTTTTTTATTAATGGGTGTTTGGATTGTTTCCATCTATTGTGAATAATGTGGCTGTGAACATTGGTGTAAACATCTGTTTGAGTCCTGGGTTTCAGTACTTTTGAATATATACCTAGGAGTAGAATTACTGGATTGTACAGTAACTTTGTTTTTACATTTTTGAAGAACTGCCAAACTGTTTTCCATAGGGGCTGCACCATTTCGCGTTCCCACCAGCAGTGTAAAATGGTTCCAATTTCTCCACATTTGTTATTTTTCATTTTTTAAAATAATAGTCATCCTAAAGGGTACGAAGTGGTATCTCGTTATGATTTTGATTTGCATTTTTCTAGTGACTTACGATGTTGAGCATTTTGTCATGTACTTATGTACCATTTGTGTATCTTCTTTGGAAAAATGTCTATTAATGTTCTTTTCCCATTTTTTAAATTGGGTTGTTTTTATGTTTATCAATTTTGTAAACATTTTAAGCTCTGCATCATAACTGCTCAACCCTGTCATATGGTGAGTTTGACCTAGTAAAACTTTATGTACAAAAATATGCCGCTTACTAGATTTAATCTTGGTCCGTAATTTGCTAAGGCATGCCTTAGATAATGTAGTTACACTGTTGGCTAATAATTTAAACTACAAGTGGTTGTTTCTGCCACCCAAATTCTTCCTTGATTTGATGTAGTCTCGGTTGAATTTGAGTATTACTCGGGGTCATAGAGTTAAAAGAGAAATGTGTGGGAGAAACTAGGAACTGTTGGGAGCTAACGTTAAAGGATTTTGGAGGCCTTTTTTGCACTGGAGACCACAGGAAGATTTGATTTTCTGCTATAAATGTATCTAAAGGGTAATCAGTGTAAGTTATGGGCTGTAGTTTGCCAACCCCTACATTAAGAGATTGAAATAATTTGAATATGTGTTTCAGTTCTTTACGGTCTGGCTCAGTTCTTTTTTTTAGTTAATTAATTAATTTTTTTTTGAGATGGAATCTCACTGTGTTGCCCAAGCTGCAGTGCAGTGGCACGATCCCAGCTCATTGCAACCTCTGCCTCCTGGGTTCAAGTGATTCTCCTGCCTCAGCCTCCAGAGTAGCTAGGACTACAGGCACATGCCACCACACCTGGCTAATTTTTTTGTGTGTTTTTAGTAGAGATGGGGTTTCATGGTGTTAGCCAGGATGGTCTCGATCTTCTGACCTTGTGATCCGCGTGCCTCGGCCTCCCAAAGTGCTGGGATTCCAGGCGTGAGCCACTGCACCCGGCTGTGGCTCAGTTCTTAACTGTTCATTCATTCAGGGTCCCAGCCAAAATTTTTGCCACAGCTTCTCCTCCTGGGCATGCTCTGAAATTCACGTTTTTTCTGTTTTGTTCCATGAGTCTGCTAAAAGCTCTGCTTAGTTTCTCTACCACTTTGAGAGTTCGCAATCACTTCAAGTAGACGAGGTCAGGAGATTGAGACCATCCTGGCTAACATGGTGAAACCCCGTCTCTACTAAAAATACAAAAATTAGCTGGGCGTGGTGGCGTGTGCCTGTGGTCCCAGCTACTCAGGAGGCTGAGGCAGGAGAATCGCTTGAACCTGGGAGTCAGAGGTTGCAGTGAGCTGAGATCATACCATTGCACTCTGGCCTGGGTGACAGAGTGAGACTCTGTCTAAAAGAAAATAAATAAATAAAAAAGAAAAGAAAAGTGCTCCAAATGCTGGGCTCATCTCTGCTGGCTTCTCTCCTTTTTTTATTTTGATAATTTAAAAAATAATAATAATAACCATCTTAATGGGCTTGATATGGTCCCTCCTTTCTAAATTTTAGTAATTTTCATTGTGTTGGAAACTCACTAATCCCTTCAAACAGATGTTTTTAAAACTTTTTTTCCCTACTTCTCTCTTTTTTTTTTTTTTTTTTTTTTGAGATGGAGTTTTGCTCTCATTGCCCAGGCTGCAGTGCAATGGCTTGATCTCGGCTCACCGCAACCTCTGCCTCCTGGGTTCAAGTGATTCTCCTGCCTCAGCCTCCCGAGTAGCTGGGGTTACAGGCATGTGCCACCATACCCAGCTAATTTTTGTATTTTTAGTAGAGACGGGGTTTCTTCATGTTGGTCAGGCTGGTCTTGAACTCCCAACCTTGGGTGATCCACCCACCTCGGCCTTGCAAAGTGCTGGGACTACAGGCGTGAGCCACTGCGCCCAGCCTTTTTTTTTTTGAGGCAGAGTCTCCCTCTGTCACCTAGGCTGGAGTGCAATGGCACGATCTCCGCTCACTGCAACCTGTGCCTCCTGGGTTAAGCAAGTCTCCTGCCTCAG
This sequence comes from Theropithecus gelada, assembly GCF_003255815.1. NCBI lineage: Eukaryota > Metazoa > Chordata > Mammalia > Primates > Cercopithecidae > Theropithecus > Theropithecus gelada. The sequence continues at coordinate 52,489,856 of NC_037681.1, forward strand.
CCTCCCAAATAGCTGGGATTACAGGCGCCTACCACCAAGCCCAGCTAATTTTTGTATTTTTAGTAGAGATTAGGTTTCACCATGTTGGCCAGGCTGGTCTTGAACTCCTGACCGCAGGTGATCCGCCTGCCTCAACCTCCCAGAGTGCTGGGATTACAGGCGTGAGCCACTGCGCCTGGCTCTAGCTCTCTTCTAATCTTACTGTGGTAATCAGAATTTTAGTTCTGATGTTATAATCCAAGCCCAGATGGATATTCTTATACATTAAATGTTAGAATATCATGCTTTTTAAAAATCAGATCTGCAGGGCACGGCGGCTCACGCCTGTAATCTCCAGCACTTTGGAAGGCCGAGGCGGGTGGATCACCTGAGATCGGGAGTTCTAGACCAGCCTGATCAACATGGAGAAACCTGTCTCTACTAAAAATACAAAATTAGCCAGGCATGGTGGCACGTGCCTTTAATCCCAGCTACTTGGGAGGCTGAGGCAGGAGAATTGCTTGAACCCATGAGGCGGAGGTTGTGGTGAGCTGCGATTGCGCCATTGCACTCCAGCCCGCCACCACGCCCAGCTAATTTTTGTATTTTTTTAGTAGAGATAGGGTTTCACCATGTTGGCCAGGCTGGTCTTGAACTCCTGACCTCAAGTGATCCGCCCTCCTTGGCCTCCCGAAGTGCTGGGATTACAGGTGTGAGCCACCATGCCCATCCTCCTGTTTTTAACTCTTATAAATAAAGGTACTATAAATTCATGTACAGGTCTTGGAAGTTTGTATTTTTCCGGGTAAATATGTAGAAGAAGGGATTGTTGACTTATATGGTAAATATATGTTTAATATAATAAGAAACTACCAAACTCTTTTTCCAACTGGGTGCCATTTTTTTCCTACCAGCAAACATATGAAAGGTCCATTATCCTTTATCTTGTAGTATTTTGGTATTTTTATGTTCTTTTCTTTTTTTTGTCGTTCAAAATTGGGTGCATTGTTGTATCTTGTGGTTTTAATTTGTGCTTCCCTAACAACTAATGATGTTGAGCATCTTTTTATACTCCTATTTGCCAATTATCTCTCAATTATTTGGCAAAACTTATATTTGACTCTACCTACTATATATATATATATTTTTTAATTATTTATTTATTAATTGTTTTGAGATGAAGTCATGCTCTGTTGACCAGGCTGGATGCAGTGGCATGATCTTGGCTCACTGAAACCTCTGCCTCTCGGGTTCAAGTGATTCTTCTGCCTCAGCCTCCCAAGTAGCTAGGACTGTAGACTCATGCCCCCATGCCTGGCTAATTTTTGTATTTTTAGTAGAGGTAGAGCTTCACCATGTTTTCCAGGCTGGTCTTCATCTCCTGACCACAGGTGATCCACCCGCCTGGGCCTCCCAAAAGTGCTAGAATTACAAGCATGACCCACTGTGCCTAGCTGGAATAAGTAATCTTAAAAAGCAGTTTGTGGATTTCTGGTGAATAGAGAAAATATGACAAACTATGACTCATTACTTTTATTTCCTTTTATTTATTTTTTTTTTTGAGACAGAGTCTCGCTCTGTTGCCCAGGCTGGAGTATAGTGGCGCAGTCTTGGCTCACTGTAAGCTCCACCTCCCGGGTTCACACCATTCTCCTGCCTCAGCCTCCTTAGTAGCTAGGGCTACAGGCACCCGCCACCATGCCTGGCTAATTTGGTTTTTGTATTTTTAGTAGAGACAGGGTTTTACCTTGTTAGCCAGGATGGTCTCTATCTCCTGACCTCATGATCCGCCCGCCTCAGCCTCCTAAAGTGCTGGGATTACAGGCGTGAGCCACCGTGCCCGGCCTACTTTTATTTCTTAAGTATGTATCTTAAACTGGTCCATTAGGGGAAGCAGGTATACATTAGGGGACAGGTAGAAGAATGTTACAGCATTGTTTGAAACATTAAAAAACTTGAAACAACCTCAATATCTTAATAATAGAAAAAATGGTTGAGGCTGGGTGTGGTGGCTCATGCCTGTAATCCCGGCACTTTGGGAGGCTGGGGCGAGTGGATCACCTGAGGTCGGGAGTTTGAGTCCAGCCTGCCGAACATGGCGAAACCCCATCTCTACTTAAAAATACAAAAAATTAGGCAGGTGTGGTGGCGTACACCTGTAATCCCAGCTACTTGGGAGGCTGAGGCACAAGCATCACTTGAGCCTAGGAAATGGAGGTTGTAGTGAGCCGAGATCATGCCACTGTACTCCAGCCTGGGCGATAGAGTGAGACTATCTCCAAAAAAAAAAAAAGAAAAGAAAAAATAGTTGAATAAATTATGAGTTACAGGATGATACAGGTTGGTGTACAGAAGTCAAAATGAATGAACCAGATCTCTATGTAGCAACATAGCTAGATCTCAAAAGAAACATAAATTTAAAAAATTACACTAATTTAGATAGGGACAATAAAAAACATATACTAGAAAGATATGCACTGAATTCTTGATACAGGTTTCTTAGAAGAGAAGGAGTAGCCGGGCACGGTGGCTTACGGTGGCCTGTAATCCCGGCACTTTGGGAGGCTGAGGCGGGCAGATCATGAGGTCAGGAGATCGAGACCATTCTGGCCAACATGGTGAAACCCTGTCTCTACTAAAAAAAAAATACAAAAATTAGCTGGGTGTGGTGGTGCATGCCTGTAATCCCAGCTACTCGGGAGGCTGAGGCAGGAGAATTGCTTGAACCAGAGAGTTGGAGGTTGCAGTAAGCTGAGATCGCGCCACTGCACTCCAGCCTGGCGACAGAGTGAGACTCTGTCTCAAAAAAAAAAAAAAAAAAAAAAAAAAAG
>NC_037681.1:52492765-52516182 GCF_003255815.1 Theropithecus gelada
AAAAAAAAAAAAAAAAAAAAAAAAAAAAGGAGCATGGGAAATGGGAAGAGGCACTAAAAAAGGAACTTCTTTCAATCTGTTACATTGTACTCACTTTGTTTTTAAAATTTTAAACCAAATATGGCATTGTTACCACTTTTGTTGCCACTCAGAATACAAATGCTATTACACTATTTTCTGTAATTTTCCCTTTTTCAAATTAAAAAAAGCAAAAATACATGTAAACATGTAAACAGGCATTTTCTTTATAGAAAACAGGAAGGAGAGCATCCAAGTAATTTTAGTTAATTATAACAAATTCTTAATAATTTATTTTTTCTTTTCTTTTCTTTTTTTTTTTTTTTTTTTTTGACACAGGGTCTTGCTCTGTTGCTCAGGTTAGAGTGCAATGGTGCAATCACATCTCACTGCAACCTCTACCTCTCCAGCTCAAGTGATCCATCTCCTCAGTCTCTCAAGTAGACGGGACCACAGATGTGTACCCCAATCCTGCTTAATTTTTAAATTTTTTGGTAGAGATAAAGTCTCACCTTGTTGCCCAGGCTGGACTTGAGCTCCCGGGCTCAAGCAATCCTCCTGCCTTGGCCTCCCAAAGTGCTGGAATTACAGGTGTGAGCCAACTGTGCCCGGTCTTCATAAACTTTTCTTTACATGTCCTTAATCAAGTACTTATTGAGCACCTACTGTCAGCCAGGCACGGTATGAAATTGACCTGTTTAAGGGGGTGCATCTGGTTATTTATTTTCAGAATGAGGAAACAGAAGAATGGGGGAGGTAGTACATATTCATAAGGAGACAGCATTTCTTAGGCACTTTGTGTGGTGTTTATAAGATTTCATCTGGCCGGGCGCGGTGGCGCATGCCTGTAATCCCAGCACTTTGGAAGACTGAGGCGGGCAGATCACAAGGTCAGGAGATCGAGACCGTCCTGGCAAACATAGTGAAACCCCATCTCTACTAAAAATACAAAAATTAGCTAGGCGTGGTGGCATGTGCCTGTAACCCCAGCTCCTCAGGAGGCTGAGGCAGGAGAATTGCTTGAACCAGGGAGTCAGAGGTTGCAGTGAGCAAAGATCGCACCACTGCACTCCAGCCTGGGCTACAGAGCGAGACTCCATCTCAAACACACAAACAAACAAATAGACTTCATCTGTTTTATCAAGAGTCATTGTAATATATTGATTTTGAAATTTCAAATAATAATAAGGAATAGTATGGAAATTTTTGTTTGATTAAATGGGGACATGAGGCCAGGTGTGGTCACTCAAGCATGTAAACCTAGCACTTTGGGAGACCAGGGCAGGAGGATTACTTGAGCCTAGGAGTTCAAGACCAGCCTGGGCAACATGGCAGGACCCTATCTCTACAAAAGAAATACACAAAAATTAGCTTTGTGGTGGTACATGCCTGTAGTCTTAGCTACTCGGAAGGTCAAGGGAAGAGGATCGATCACTTGAGTCCCGGAGTTGGAGGGTGCAGTGAGCTAGGATCATGCCCCTGCACTCCATTGTGGGTGACAGCAAGACTGTTTTTAAAAAAATGAGGCCATGGCCGGGCGCGGTGGCTCACGCCTGTAATCCCAGCACTTTGGGAGGCCGAAGCGGGCGGATCACAAGGTCAGGAGATCGAGACCACAGTGAAACCCCGTCTCTACTAAAAATACAAAAAATTAGCCGGGTGCGGTGGCGGGCGCCTGTAGTCCCAGCTACTCAGGAGGCTGAGGCAGGAGAATGGCGTGAACCCAGGAGGCGGAGCTTGCAGTGAGCCGAGATCGCACCACTGCACTCCAACCTGGGCAACAGCGTGAGACTCCGTCTCAAAAAAAAAAAAAAAAAAAAAAAAATGAGGCCAGGCGTGGTGGCTCACCTCTGTAATCCGAGCATTTTGAGAGGCCAAGGCGGGTGGATCACCTGATGTCAGGAGTTCAAGATCAGCCTGGCCAACATGGTGAAAACCCCGCCTCTATATTAAAATTACAAAAATTAGCCGGGTGTGGTGGCACACACCTGTAACCCCAGCTACTCCGGAGGCTGAGACAGCAGAATCGCTTGAACCTGGGAGGTGGCGGTTGCAATGAGTTAGGATTGCGCCACTGCACTCCAGCCTGGGCGGCAGAGCAAGACTGTCTCAAAAAAAGAAAAGAAAAGACTAAGAAACCAATTTTCATTCAGACAAATGGTCAAAAATAATAGAAATAAAACAAAAATTAAAATTAATTTTCAAATATAATGTGATTTGAGTATAACGATCACTTTACAGAAGTTATTCTATATACTTTTTGATTATGCTGAGTTTTTAGGTCCTTTTAAAACTTGTGTCAGGAATTAATGTTTTAAACTAGTTGTTGGGTTCAAAGAAAATAGAAATGTGTTACTAAATGCCACACTTGTAATCTCATATACCAGTTTTCATGATGCAATCAATTGTTAAATAAAAACTTACTCTAGAGAAGAGGCACCCAACAATGAACACATTATATCAGACTTGAATATGATTGAACAATGCTTTTTGTTTCATTGTTATTGAAATCATACTTGTATTTTTCAAAAGTATATATACTTAAAAATTCCTAAATAAAATGTCTTTCTCTAATACAGCATTTTAGTGATTATAAGGATCAATACCATGAGGTGATAAGCAAAAAAGGACTCACGGCCCTAAAATGTTGATAAACATCATGACCATATTCCCCATATTGGAGTTACATGTACACATTACAATGATAAAAATACTAAGAAGTTATATAGTAATGTTTCTTAGACTTACTTGTCTACAACCCTATTTTTTATGTATTATCTCTCAACAGTATGCTTTGCAATATTTAGTGTACTCTTCATACAATCTATGCAAATAATTTTTTATTTTAAAGCAGGACAGAAGGAGCAAGCTGTGGGATGGTATAAGAAAGGTATTGAAGAACTGGAAAAAGGAATAGCTGTTATAGTTACAGGACAAGGTAAGATTATATTTGTTTATAGCCATTCCAAATTATAATATATTCACATGATCGTCCAGATTTCAGACCTATTTATTTATGTATTTATTTTTCTTTCTTCTCTTTCTTTCTTTCTTTCTTTTTTTTTTTTGAGACAGGGTCTTGCCTCCGTTACCCAGGCCAGAGTGCAGTGATGTGATCATATCTCACTGCAACCTCAAACTTCTGGGCTCAAGTGATCCAGTGATCCTCCTGCCTCTGCTTCCCATGTAGCTGGGACCACAGGCACATACTACCACACTTAGCTCATTATTATTATTATTATTATTATTATTATTATTATTATTATTTTGAGACGGAATCTCACTCTGTTGCCCAGGCTGGAGTGCAATGGTGCAGTCTCGGCTCACTGCAGCCTCCACCTCCCGGATTCAGGTGATTTTCCTGCCTGAGCCTCCCGAGTAGCTGGGATTATAGGTGCGTGCCACCGTGCCCAGCTAATTTTTGTATTTTTAGTGGAGATGGGGTTTTGCCATGTTGGCCAGACTGGTCTCAAACTCCTGATCTCAAGTGATCTGCCCACCTCAGCCTCCCAAAGTGCTGGTACAGGCGTGAGCCACCGTGCCCAGCCACACTTAGCTAATTAAAAAAATTTTTTTTTGTAGAGACGGGTCTCACTGTGTTTCCATGGCTGGTCTCAAACTTCTGGCCTCAAGTGATCCTCCTGCCTCAGCTTTGCAAAGTGCTGGGATTAGAGCCATGAGCCACCGCACCCAGCCAGATTGTGTTTATCTTAATAAAAGTATTTGGGCCGGGCGCAGTGCCCTCACACCCGTAATCCCAGCACTCTGGGAGGCCAAGGCGGATGAATCACCTGGAGTCGGGAGTTCGAGACCAACCTGATCAACATGGAGAAACCCTGTGTCTACTAAAAATACAAAATTAGGCGGGCGTGGTGTCGCACGCCTGTAATCCCAGCTACTCGGGAGGCTGAAGCAAGAGAATCGCTTGGAACGGGGAGGCAGAGGTTGCAGTGAGCCGATATTGCCTTTGCCCTCCAGCCTGGGCAACAAGAGTGCAACTCTGTCTCAAAAAGAAAGAAAAGAAAAACAGTATTTCATTGAATTAGAAATGCCTTGTATTATACCAGTAAGAGTAAAAAACAAAGTATGATATATGCTCTTTTCATCGCTTAGAATTTGAATTTTAATCTTGTTGAAGTGGCTGTTTTCGTTTTATTTAGACATAGATATAACAACAATGTTAATATCTGTAACCAAAGTGGTGCAGGCATGGGCAATGAAAAAACTGTGTTATGACTGCAACCTGGTGGATAGCATTAGTAAGTTAGCATTGGTTGTAAAATGGATCCCAATTTCAAAGAATTTGAAATGTAGGGAAAAAATGTTTTAGACTCCATGAAATAGACCTGAAATGTATGAAATATTACAGTAGGTTGGAAGCCATCATGAGAAAGTGTAACTTTTTTTTTTTTTTTTGTAGCTATTATATATATTTTTTGAGACGGGGTCTCAGTCTGTTGCCCAGGCTGGAATGTTGTGATGTGGTCACCTGTCACTGCACCATCCACCTCCTAGAGCTGAAGTGATCCTGCCACCTCACCCTCCCATGCTCGGCTAATTGTTTTTGTTTTCAAGTAGAGATCAGGTCTCATTATGTTGCCCAGGCTGGTCTTGAACTCCTGGGCTCAAGTGATTCTCCTGCTTTGGCTGCCCAGAGTGCTGGGATTACAGAAGTGAGCCACGACACCTGGCCTGAAGATAGTATTTTTAAAATTTCTTCTGTTCTTTTTCTTTTCAGTATATATTTTCTTGTTTTTAAAAAAAAAAAAAAAAAAAAAATTTCTGTGTAAAGACTGTGACTCCCCATGAAAATAGTTTGGGTGATAATTTGTCTTGAAACAATATTAGTTGGGAAATGTAGATATTTTAATTAATTTTTTTCTTTCAGGTGAACAGTGTGAAAGAGCTAGACGCCTTCAAGCTAAAATGATGACTAATTTGGTTATGGCCAAGGACCGCTTACAACTTCTAGGTATCAATTAATGTATAATTTGATGTGAGATGTATTGGAAATGTGTGTTCAATGAAACTTTAATTATAGAAAGAAATAAATCAGTGATTGAAAATGTGGTCCAGGCTTTTTAACGTAAAGAAAATGTGTAACATATACAAAAACAGAAGAGCATAATGAATTTCTAATTATTATTCTCTCAGCTTTGATAATTATCACCTCACTGTCGGTCTTGATTTATTCATACCAAGGGCTAGCAAACTGCAGCTGATGGGCCAACCCAGCTCACTGCCTATTATTATACGTTAGGTTTTATTGGCACACAGCCATTCCTTTTCTTTAGGTATTGTCTATGGCTTTCATGCTATGGTGACAGAATTGAGTAGTTGATACAGAGCTGACACTGCCCTCAAAACCTAAAATATTTACTGTCTGGCTCTTTACAGAAAAAGCCTGCCATCTTCACTTGACTTCCCAGTTCACTGTCCCCCAACTACATATTATTTTGAAACAAATTCTTGACTTTTTTCCATTTATAAATATTTCATGTTATACCTGTAAAAGATAAGGACTTCAAAATAAAATCACTGAAATACCATTATCGCACCTAAAGGGTAATTCCACATTTCTTTTAACATTATCCACAAAACTGCCCCCCCCGCCAAAATGCTATTTCCAAATTTCTCATTTTCTCAAAATTTAATAATTTTTACTCTTTTTAATAATTTGTTTGAATCAGGATCTTAAAAAGATCCTTATGTCTCTTTTAGTGTTCACGTGCATCTGTTTTTCATTTTCTTCCAATTTATTTGTTGATGTAACCAGGTCTTTGTCACGTAGTATTTCCTACAGTCTGACTTTTGCTGCATGCATGTTTGTGGTATCTTTTAACATGTTCTTCTTTCCTCCCCCTGTTAACTGATAGTTGGGTATAGAGCCTTGATCACATTGAAAGTTGATTTTTATTTTTTAATGATAAGACTACTTACTAGGTGGTTGTGTTTGTGTGTGTTCATCATTAGTTGTTCCATCTTGGGAGGTTAGCAACAGTTAACTATGACTGATGCCCAGTGATGTTTTAATTCTGTCATTCTTTCAGCATTCATCAACTGTAATAGAAACTTTCACTTGTCTTCTGTTTGATGGTGTAGGTTTTAAAAATATATTAATAAGTTAAATCTACCACTCAAAAAAAGGTAGAACAAAACCCACTACATATGAGTAGCTCTACCATACATTGGTGGATAGAAACAGTAGATACTTGGTAAGCAGGTAAATCTTATTTATTTGTAGCCCTGTGACTTGGGGTAAGTTATTATGCATGTTTGAGTCTTTTTTATCTAATTTGTAATATGAAACTACTATTATTATTATTTGAGATGGAGTCTTGCTCTGTTGCCCAGGCTGAAGTGTAGTGATGCAATCCTGGCTCAATGCACCCTCCACCTCCCGGATTCAAGCTATTCTCATGACTCAGTTTCCCGAGCAGCTGGGATTATAGGCGCCCACCACCATGCCTAATTTTTGTATTTTTAGTAGGGACAGGGTTTGTTTCACCATGTTGGCAAGGCTGGTGTCGAACATCTGACTTCAAGTGATCCGTCCACCTCAGCCTCCTAAAGTGCTGGGATTATAGGCATGAGCCATCACACCCAGCTGAAGCTAATATTATTAGCTAATAATAATATTTCATATTTCTGACCATTGAATTATTAAAGGAACCTAAACCATAGTAGTAAGTGCTTTAAAAATGTTGGTTTCTATTCATCTGTTTAGCTGACAGTAATCACTTCCTTTGCTTAGGTAGAAAGATATATTCATACACACATACATACACATTTTATTCATTCTTTCATTCATTTACTGCTATATGGTCATTGTGTTTGTGGGGTTTTTGCCCCACATAGTTAAAAAAGCAGCCGTTACTGCTTTCAAATGAATAACAAGGTAGTGTTCCCTGGCTTCTGTGGCTGACAGGACTTGCCTTCTTCCTTTCTACATGGAGGTTATTACTGTGTCAAATATAATTAAATAGTGTATTAAAGTTTCTTGCAGTAAAATAATTGATGGTTCTTATTGGTACTTTCTACGTGTTTTATCTTTAAAGCTCTTCAGTGTATATATAAAGTATTGTGTATATCATACAGAATAAATTTGATTTTGGAGCATTTTGTACTATCTTTCAAAGTGAATAAGAGTTGGTTTTTATGTTTTGTTTGATGTTGTGATATAGGACATTAGAAGTATTAATATCTTATCAATTAGAGACTCATCTTTGAGTGTGACTTTGTACTTTCTTATTTGTGTTAGTAGAGGAGAGAACAAAAAGAAGATATGTAATATGAAACTAGGCATTTAAAGGTTTAATATTTTGGATATTTTAAAGTTGGTATCTGTTTTCACCCTCAAAAATGCTATGTGCCTATTTATGAAATATCTTACTTTAAAAGCGAGGAGTGGTAGATGGGAAAGGTGACATCGGCTGGGCGTGGTGGCTCACACCTGTAATCCCAGCACTTTGGGAGGCCAAGGCGGACAGGTCATCTGAGGTCAGGCTTTCAAGACCAGTCTGGTAACGTGGTGAAACCTCGTCTCTACTAAAAATACAAAAAATTAGCCAGGCTGGTGGTGTGCATCTGTAATCCCAGCTACTCAGGAGGCTGAGTCAGGACAATGGCTTGAACTCAGGAGGCGGAGGTTGCAGTGAGCCAAGATGGCACCACTGCACTCTAGACTGGGTGACAGAGAGAGACTGCGTCTCAAAAAAAATTCAAAAAGGCCAGGCACTGTCGCTCATACCTGTAATCCCAACACTTTGGGAGACTGAGGCGAGCAGATCACTTGAGGTCAGGAGTTCGAGACAATCCTGGGCGCCTGGGCAACATGGTGAAAACTCGCCTCTACTAAAAATACAAAAAATAGCCAGGCATGGTGGCAGGTGCCTGTAATCTTGCCTACTTGGGAGGTTGAGGCAGGAGAATTGCTTGAGCCTGGGAGGCAGAGGTTGCAATAAGCAGAGACCATGCCACTGCACTCCAGCCTGGGTGGCAGAGTGAGACTTCGTCTCAAAACAAACAAAAAAAACCAAACCACCTCTTGTCCACTCCTAATCCTCCTTACTGTGTTTCACTTATTTTTTTCCCATGTATTTATCACCTTCTAATAAACTGTGTAACTTATTTTTTGTGTTTGTTATCTACTATCTGTCTTCTCCCTGTTAGAATATAAACTTTATGGAGGAGGGATCTTTATCTATATCCCAGGTGCCTACAACAGTGTCTAGCACATGCTAGTTACCAAATAAATATTTACTGAGTTAATAAGTTGTGTATAACCCTTGGCATTGTACCTGAAACAGAGTAGGGCCTTAATAAATGAATGTTAAATGAAGCTATGTTAAAAATATATATATGTGTGTGTATATATATAAATAACAGCCAGTTATACCAATTTGCTGACATCAAAATTAACTTTTAATCTATTGCAGGTTTTACAGTTAAGCTTTGCTCTAAGGTTCACTATCATTAAACCAAAAATAAATGATATATATGATCTTTTCTAATTTTTTTTTTTTTTTTTTTTTTTTTTGAGACGGAGTCTCACTCTGTCGCCCAGGCTGGAGTGCAGTGGCCGAATCTCAGCTCACTGCAAGCTCCGCCTCCCAGGTTTACGCCATTCTCCTGCCTCAGCCTCCCGAGTAGCTGGGACTACAGGCGCCCGCCACCTCGCCTGGCTAGTTTTTTGTATTTTTTAGTAGAGACGGGGTTTCACCGTGTTAGCCAGGATGGTCTCGATCTCCTGACCTCGTGATCCGCCCGTCTCGGCCTCTTTTCTCATTTTTAACAGAGAGGCTACATCCTCTCAAACCAGTCTGTATTAGGAATTTCCAGGATCATTCTCCCCATTCTCCATCCTAATTAGATACCTATGTGGCACCACATCTCTGAAAAACTCCAATTTTTAACCAGCACATAATAAATATGTGTTACTGTTAATACACATTTGTACACAGATCATTTTTACTGTCTTAGGTATATCCACTCCCAGACCTTTTGAGTTATTGAAAGACAGGAATATGTTGATGTCACCTTTTTTTTTTTTTTTTTTGAGACAGAGTCTCACCCTGTCACCCAGGCTGGAGTGCAATGGCACGATCTTGGCTCACTGCAACCTCTGCCTCCTGGGTTCAAATGATTATCCTGCCTCATCCTCCTGAGTAGCTGGGATTACAGGTGGCCCCGGTTTGGGTTTTTGGTTTTAAACAGGATGGTCTTCTCTGTGAGAAGTTGCCATGAGTTAGCCATGATGATACCTGGGACAATGATGGTCCACAGAGAAGTAAGAGCCAATACAAAGCCTTAAGAGAACGTACCTGATTTGTCTGTGAAGCAGCAAAGAGGCCAGTGTGTCCCAGCAAGGAGATTATAGTAGAGATGAAGTCAGAGAACTCATGGGGGGAGGGATTGTCACAACACGCAGGGCTATAAAGGCCACCATGAGGACTTAAGCTTTTACCACCTGTGAAATGGGGAGCAGTTATAAAGATTTTTAAGAAAGCAGCGCAGTGCGGTGGCTCATGCCTGTAATCCCAGCTCTTTGGGAGGCCGAGGTGGGTGGATCACCTGAGGTCAGGAGTTCGAGACCAGCCTGGCCAACATGGCGAAACCTCGTCTTTACTAAATATAGAAAAATTAGCTGCATGTGGTGGGCATGCTTGTAATCCCAAATACTCGGCTGAGGCAGGAGAATCACTTGAACCCGGGAGGCGGAGGTTGCGGTGAGCTGAGATTGCGGCATTGCCCTCCAGCCTGGGCAACAGAGCAAGACTCCATCTCAAACAAAACTAAAAAAAAAAAAAGATTTTTGGGGAAGGAATGAAGTACTCTGACTTAAATTTTAGAGGGACCACTCTGGTTGCTGTGTTGCATTATAGACTCTAAAGGTAGAACCAGGGAGAGCAATTAAGATACTGTTACAGTCATCTAGGAGAAAAGTGACAGAGGCTTGCACCAGGGTAGTATCAGGAGAAATGGTAACAAGTGGTTGGATTATGATTATACTTGAAGGTTGAACAACTAGATTTGCTGATAGATTGGATAAAATGGTCCTCTCTTTAAGGACCTCATAATACAGTAGGAGAAACGACACATAAATAGTCATCACTGCAGGATAGGGATTACAAATATTTTGTAAGGGTGAAAAAGGTGCCAAGAAAGCTTCCTTGTGTAACAAAGCTGGTTAAAGAAAGAAAAGAAAGCTTCCTAGAAGTGAAACCTAAAGTGTACACTTAGATAAATGAATAAAAATTATGAAAGAATGTGAGGGCTGGGCACAGTGGCTCATGCCTGTAATCCTAGCACTTCGGGAGGTTGAGTCAAGTGTATTGCTTGAGCCCAGGAGTTTGAAACCAGCCTGGACAACATATTGAGACCCCATCTCTAAATTTAAAAAAGAAAAAAAAAATTAGCCAGGAGTGGTGGTATGCATCTGTAGTCCCAGCTACTTACTTGGGAGGCTGAGGCAGGAGGATTGCTTGAGCTCAGGAGATTGAGGCAGCAGTGAGCCATGAGTGCACCACTGCACTCTAGTCTGGGTGACAGAAGGAGACCCTGTCTCAAAGAAAAGAAAAAGAAAAGAAAAAGAATTTGAGAAAAGATATCTTAGGAAGATGTGATGGCATGAACAAATACTCAAAGGCAAGAAAAGCATGGTGAATAGGGGAGGGTGCAGGTTGAGACATGAAGTTGGGATTGCCGAGGCATAAGAGATATATAGGCAGATCATGGATGGCCTGGTTTGTCATAGGAAGGAGCTTGAGCTCTATCTGTGGGCAATGGGAAGCCACTAAATGGTTTTAAGTAGAAGAGTGTTATGTGGTAAGATTTTCCTCTCTGGTGGATCACTCAGATGACTGTGTGGGGGTTGGATGTGAGGAGGTAAAGAAGCAAGGTTACTGCTTTGATTTAAATCATTGATTAATCTGTACAACCCTAGTCTTTCCAAAAAGAGGCATTAGTCCTTTAACAGAAATGAATTGGGGCTGGGCGCGGTGGCTCACGCTTGTAATCTCAGTACTTTGGGAGGCCGAGGCGGGCGGATCATTTGAGGTCAGGAGTTTGAGACCAGTCTGGCCAACATGGCAAAACCTCGTATCTACTAAAAATACAAAAATTAGCTGGGCATGGGGGTGTGCGCCTGTAATCCCAGCTACTCGGGAGGCTGAGGCAGGAGCATCACTTGAACCCGGGAGGCGGAGGTTGCAATGAGCCAAGATCGCGCCACTGCACTCTAGCCTGGGCGACAGAGTGAGACTCTGTCTCCAAAAAAAAAAAAAGAAAAAATATTGGAGCAGATTCACAGAAGCAGTGTACTGTTATACTGTATGTGTCTGTGACTCTGTCTCCAAGAAAAAAAAAAAAAGAAAAAATGAATGGGAGCAGATTCACAGAAGCAGTGTACTGTTATACTGTATGTGTCTGTTTCTACACATATAAATCTAAACTCTATGTACATGAAAAAAAAATCCTGTAGCTTTTTATTCCTAGCTATAGAAACTAAGAATATAATTTGTTTCTTTTTATTACATAATGAATGGTTCTGTGAACTTTTTGTTAAATTTCATTGAGGAGAGTATTAATTGATACCATTTATGTACAGATGTCTACATTTACAAATCAGCGTATTTTCTGATTTATGCTTTTGCTAAGACAAAGAGTTTCTGTCTCAGCATGGTCATTTAAAGAGTTTATCATTGAGAAAAATCAGATGACTAACCTGCTAGTTCAAAAAAAAAAAAAACTTCCAAGGTATATTGTATCGGCCAGTTCTAAGATACAAAAGCCATGCAGTACTTTGTGTTTTGTGCAGAAAGGGTAGCTACTATTTGACCTGTCCCAAAGGCATGTGTGGTTGTACCATAAACCAAGCATGGTACCTGTTTGTCAAACCTTAGAAGTGAAAATTTAAGAGAGTTAATATATATGTGCTGCATTTTTTCATGTATTCATTGACTTGAAGAAAAGAATCATTTATGATTCAGCACAGTACTCCACTTGAAGAGAGTGCAGCAGTGGTGTAGAGTGGCAGGGATCAAACTGCTACCTTCTTGGGCTTCAGTTGCTAGACTTAAGAGACCCAGATCTTGGCCGGGCGCGGTGGCTCAAGCCTGTAATCCCAGCACTTTGGGAGGCCGAGACAGGCGGATCACGAGGTCAGGAGATGGAGACCATCCTGGCTAACATAGTGAAACCCCGTCTCTACTAAAAAAATACAAAAAACCAGCCGGGAGAGGTGGCGGGCACCTGTAGTCCCAGCTACTCGGGAGGCTGAGGCAGGAGAATGGCGTAAACCCGGAGGCGGAGTTTGCAGTGAGCTGAGATCCGGCCACTGCACTCCAGCCTGGGCGAAAGAGCGAGACTCCGTCTCAAAAGAAAAAAAAAAAAAAAGAGACCCAGATCTTGGGAGGGTTTTTTGTCGTTATCTGATGTGGGGGTTGGGTTGAAATAATCCTTTTTAATTGATTAATATAAAAAATAGGTAATATAGACATATGTCACAAAATTTGAAAAAGTTTGAGTATGGAAAGTTCCATCCCATTTTATGCCCCAGCTACCCATTTCCCCTCCGTAGAGGCAGCTGTTGTTATGAATTTCCCTGGGTCCTTTTATAGGTAATCTTTTTGTATACAACTGTGCACATGTGTGTTTAAACAAACAGTAGGGTACTGTATGTACATACAGTTACTACAGTATGCTTATTTGACTTTGCTTTATTGCTTTTATTTTTTGCCTGACATATATTAATGTGGCCAAATACGGCATTTCCTAGACACCCCTTATAGTTTCGTTCTGTGCTATTTTAAATGCTGTTCTCCTTTCCTGAAATGTCCTTTGTTTGGTTTTGTGGGGTTTTTTTGTTTTTTTTTTTTTTATACAGAGTCTCGCTCTGTCACCAAGGTTGGAGTGCAGTGGCGCGATCTCGGCTCACTGCAACCTCCACCCACCTCCCGGGTTCAAGTCATTCCCCTGCTTCAGCCTCCCGAGTAGCTGGGACTACAGGTGCGTGCCACCACGCCCAGCTAATTTTTTGTTTGTTTGTTTGTTTGTTTTAGTAGAGACGGGGTTTCACCGTGTTAGCCAGGATGGCCTCCATCTCCTGACCTCGTGATCTGCCTCCCTCAGCCTCTCAAAGTGCTGGGATTACAGGCGTGAGCCACTGCGCCCAGCTCTCCTTTCTTTTTATCTTTTCAAATTCTAGCCAGTTCATAACCCACTTGCTCTGTAAAGCTTTTTCAATGATCTTTCTTTTGTACTATGCAGTCTTTTTAAAAATACACAGTTTTATTATAAGATGCCAGTTACATTTAATACATATCTAAATGGTAGAAACTGTGATTCATTTTTTAATCTCCATGGAGCCAGGAACTGTGGCTCATGCCTGTAATCCCTGCACTTTGGGAGGCTAAGGTGGGAGGATCGCTTAAGGCCAGGAGCTTGAGGCCAGTCTGTGGAACATATTGAGACCCTGTCTCTACAAAAAATAAATTAGCTGGACATAGTGGTGTCTGTATGTAGTGTCAACTACTCAGGGGGCTGAGGAAGGAGGATAACTTGAGCCCAGGGAGTTGAGGCCACAGTGAGCCATGATGGTGCCACTGTACTCCAGCCTGGGTGACAGAGCAAGACCACGACCAATAATAATCTCTATGGTATTTGTTTTGGACATATTAAATATTCAGTAACTATTTTCTGGTGATGATAGTGATATCTAACTGCCTCCGGTTACCTGACCTGAATAAGGCATATTTTGAACATAGCCATTCACTTGTTAATTTCTGTTATTTTCGTGACTTAGTTTTTACTAATTATATTTTAAAAGATAATTTTATATAAATGCAAAAACTTTTTATCATGTAACAATCTGGTAACAACTTGAGTAATTTTTCATTTCACATGCACATTTTATTTGTTCATTATCTTTTTTCTTTTTATTTTTTCTTTGTTTTTTTTTACCTTCTCTGTTGCATAGAGAAGATGCAACCAGTTTTGCCATTTTCCAAGTCACAAACGGACGTCTATAATGACAGTACTAACGTGGCATGCCGCAATGGACATCTCCAGTCAGGTGGGTTAAGGTTAACTAACATAAAATAATAAAGCTTGAATGCAAAGTAAGAGTCTCACTTAACCTGATAATGTTGATTTTATTTTATAATGGTAGGTTTAATTGTTCATGTTTTCACAGGGCTATGTTGAAAATATAGTACCTCTATCATTCATAGTATATAAACATGCAACAAGATATAGTCATTCTAAACATGCTTCATTTGCATATTTTGCAACCTCTGATATTTCAGATTATAAAATATGAAGGTGTACATTCCCAGAAGTGATTAAAATAATCTTTTCTTCTGTTGTGGCTTTTGTGTTTTTTATAATGATAGCTATACTGATTTTTTTCATGAAATAGTGTTTTCTAAAACACATTTTAATTTTTTATGTATCCATTTTTATTGCATATCAATTTTCATGTATACTATATGTGAATGTTTTATAGTACTTGATAGAAGAAATTTGAAGCTTCACATAGGAGAAGCATTACAGTCTTATTTACTATAGATTAACTCTGTCCTTGATAAACTTTTGGATATCAACTTCTACAGAAGATTAAATGTCTTTCTATTTTGTTTTCTTTGGAACTCTCCATTTCTTAGGTTCTCTGACATCTGAGCTAGTTTTTTATTTAGTTAAAAAGTTTTTTTTACTTGACAGATAATGTACATGTTCATGGGGTACACAGTGATGTTTTTATACATATAATATATAGTGATTAGATCAAGGTAATTATCATTTATATCATCCCATTTATCATTCTTTGTGTTGGAAACATTCAGTATCTTCCTTCTATTTTAAATGATATATTATATTGTTACCTATAGTCATCCTGCAGTGGTGTAGAATACTGGAACTTACTCTTTCTATCTAGCTATAATTTTGTATCCTTTCCCTACCCTTCTCAGCCTGTAGTATCCTCTGTTCTGCTTTTTATTTCTATGAGATTAACTTTTTAAAAATAATATTCTGTGTATATATATACCACATTTTCTTTATTCATTCATCTGTTCTTGGACACCTAGGTTGATTCTGTATCTTGGCTGTTGTGAATAGTGCTGTAGTAAACATGGGGTGTAGATGTCTGTTCGATATAATGATTTTCTTTCCTTTGGATAAATTCCCAATAGTAGGATTGCTGGGTCATATGGTAGTTCTATTTGAAGTTTTTTGAGGAACCTCCATACTCTTTTCCATAGTAGCTATACTAGTTTAGATTCTCAAAAATAGTGTCTAAGAGTTCACTTTCTCCACATCCTTACCAGCATTTGGCACTTTTTTTGTCTTTTTGATAATAGCCATCCTAACTGGGGTAAGATACCTCATTGTGGTTTTGATTTACATTTCCCTCATAATTAATGGTGTTGAGCATTTTTTCATATATTTGTTTTTGACAGTTTTATTGGTGAATTATTTTTTTTTTTTTAGCAGTAGTTTCATGTGCAGGGCTTAAATTATATTAAATATTACTTTGTTCAGATTATAGCAGAACAACCTTAGGTTAGGCTGTGAAACAACTGCCTTCTGGCTGGGCGCAGTGGCTCATGCCTGTAATCCCAGCACTTTGGGAGGCCAAGGCGGGCGGATCATGAAATCAAGAGATCGAGACTCTCCTGGCCAACATGGTGAAACCCCGTCTCTATTAAAAATATAAAAACTAGCTGGGCGTGGTGGTGGGCGCCTATAGTCCCAGCTGTGTGGGAGGCTGAGGCAGAAGAATCGCTTGAACCTAGGAGGCAGAGGTTGCTGTGAGCTGAGATCATACCATTGCACTCCAGCCTAGGCGACAGAGTGAGACACTGTCTCAAAAAACTGCCTTCTTTTTTTTTTTTTTGGTATTATTATAATAATGTATAAATTTTTAATTATACTTTAAGTTCTAGGGTACGTGTGCACAACGTGCAGGTTTGTTACATACGTATATATGTGCCATGTTGGTGTGCTGCACCCATTAACTTGTCATTTACATTAGGTATATCTCCTAATGCTATCCCTCCCCCACTCATCCCACCCCACGACAGGCCCCAGTGTGTGATGTTCCCCACCCTGTGTCCAAGTGTTCTCATTGTTCAATTCCCACCTATGAGTGAGAACATGCGGTGTTTGGTTTTCTGTCCTTGCAATAGTTTGCTCAGAATAATGGTTTCCAGCTTCATCCATGTCCCTACAAAGGACATGAACTCATCCTTTTTTATGGCTGCATAGTATTCCATGGTGTATATGTGCTACGTTTTTTAAATCCAGTCTATCATTGATGGATATTTGCGTTGTTTCCAAGTCTTTTCTATTGTGAATAGTGCCACAGTAAACATACATGATGTCTTTATAGCAGCCTGATTTATAATCCTTTGGGTATATACCCAGTAATGGCATGACTGGGTCAAATGGTATTTCTAGTTCTAGATCCTTGAGGAATCGCCACACTGTCTTCCACAATGGTTGAACTAGTTTACAGTCCCACCAACAGTGTAAAAGTGTTCCTATTTCTCCACATCCTCTCCAGCATCTGTTGTTTCCTGACTTTTTAATGATTGCCATTCTAACTGGCGTGAGATGGTATCTCATTGTGGTTTTGGTTTGCATTTCTCTGATAGCCACTGATGATGAGCATTTTTTCATGTGTCTGTTGGCTGCATAAATGTCTTCTTTTGAGAAGTGTCTGCTCATATCCTTTGCCCACTTTTTGATGGGGTTGTTTGATTTTTTCTTGTAAATTTGTTTAAGTTCTTTGTAGATTCTGGATATTAGCCCTTTGTCAGATGGGTAGATTGTAAAAAATTTCTCCTATTCTGTAGGTTGCCTGTTCACTCTGATGATAGTTTCTTTTGCTATGCAGAAGCTCTTTAGTTTAATTAGATCCCTTTTGTCAATTTTGGCTTTTGTTGCCATTGCTTTTGGTGTTTTAGTCGTGAAGTCCTTGCCCATGCCTATGTCCTGAATGGTATTCCCTAGGTTTTCTTCTAGGGTTTTTATAGTTTTGGGTCTAACATGTAAGTCTTTAATCCATCTTGAATTAATTTTTGTATAAGACGTAAGGAAGGGATTCAGTTTCAGCTTTTTACATATGGCTAGTCAGTTTTCCCAGCACCATTTATTAAATAGGAAATCCTTTCCCCATTTCTTGTTTTTGTCAGGTTTGTCAAAGATCAGATGGTTGTAGATGTGTGGTATTATTTCTGAGGACTCTGTTCTGTTCCATTGGTCTATATCTCTGTTTTGGTACCAGTACCATGCTGTTTTGGTTACTGTAGCCTTGTCGTGTAGTTTGAAGTCAGGTAGCATGATGCCTCCAGCTTTGTTCTTTTGGCTTAGGATTGTCTTGGCAATGTGGGCTCTTTTTTGGTTCCATATGAACTTTAAGGTAGCTTTTTCCAATTCTGTGAAGAAACTCATTGGTAGCTTAATGGGGATGGCATTGAATCTATAAATTACCTTGGGCAGTATGGCCATTTTCATGATATTGATTCCTCCTATCCATGAGCATGGAATGTTCTTCCATTTGTTTGTGTCCTCTTTTATTTTGTTAAGCAGTGGTTTGTAGTTCTCCTTGAAGAGGTCCTTCACATCCCTTGTAAGTTGGATTCCTAGGTATTTTATTCTCTTTGAAGAAGTTGTGAATGGGAGTTCACTCATGATTTGGCTCTCTATTATTGGTGTATAGGAATGCTTGTGATTTTTGCACATTGATTTTGTATCCTGAGACTTTGCTGACGTTGCTTATCAGCTTAAGGAGATATTGGGCCGAGATGATGGGATTTTCTAAATATACAATCATGTCATCTGCGAACAGGGGCAATTTGACTTCCTCTTTTCCTAATTGAATACCCTTTATTTCTTTCTCCTGCCTGATTGCCCTAGCCAGAACTTCCAACACTATGTTGAATAGGAGTGGTGAGAGAGGGCATCCCTGTCTTGTGGCAGTGTTCAAAGGGAATGCTTCCAGTTTTTACCCATTCAGTATGATATTGGCTGTGGGTTTGTCATAAATAGCTCTTATTATTTTGAGATACATCCCATCAATACCTAGTTTATTGAGAGTTTTTAGCGTGAAGAGCTGTTGAACTTCATCGAAGACCTTTTCTGCATCTATTGAGATAATCATGTGGTTTTTGTCTTTGGTTCTATTTGTATGATGGATTACATTTATTGATTTGCATATGTTGAACCAGCCTTGCATCCCAGGGATGAAGCCAACTTGATCGTCGTGGATAAACTTTTTGATATGCTGCTGTATTTGGTTTGCCAGTATTTTATTGAGGATTTTCACATCGATGTTCATCAGGGGTATTGGTCTAAAATTCTCTTTTTTTGTTGCGTCTCTGCCAGGCTTTGGTATCAGGATGATGCTGGCTTCATAAAATGAGTTAGGGAGGATTCCCTCTTTTTCTATTGATTGGAATAGTTTCAGAAGGAATGGTACCAGCTCCTCTTTGTACCTCTGCTAGAATGCGGCTGTGAATCCATCTGGTCCTGGACTTTTTTTTGTTGGTAGGCTATTAATTATTGCCTCAATTTCAGAGCCTATTATTGGTCTATTCCGGGATTCAGCTTCTTCTTGATTTAGTCTTGGAAGGATGTTTGTGTCCAGGAATTTATCCATTTCTTCTAGGTTTTCTAGTTTATTTGTGTAGAGGTGTTTATGGTATTCTCTGATTATAGTTTGTATTTCTCTGGGATCTGTGGTGATATCCCCTGTATTGTTTTTTATTGCATCTATTTTATTCTTCTCTTTTTTCTTCTTTATTCGTTTTGCTAGTGGTTTATCAATTTTGTTGATCTTTTCAAAAAACCACCTCCTGGATTCATTGATTTTTTTGAAGGATTTTTTTGTGTCTCTGTCTCCTTCAGTTCTGCTCTGATCTTAGTTATTTCTTGCCTTCTGCTAGCTTTTGAATGTGTTTGCTCTTGCTTCTCTAGTTCTTTTAATTGTGATGTTAGGGTGTCAATTTTAGATCTTTCCAGCTTTCTCTTGTGGGCATTTAGTGCTATAAATTTCCCTCTACACACTGCTTTAAATGTGTCCCAGAGATTCTGGTGTGTTGTGTCTTTGTTCTCATTGGTTTCAAAGAACATCTTTATTTCTGCCTTCATTTCGTTGTATACCCAGTAGTCATTCAGGAGCAGGTTGTTCAGTTTCCATGTAGTTGAGCGGTTTTGAGTGAGTTTCTTAATCCTGAGTTCTAATTTGATTGCACTGTGGTCTGAGAGACAGTTAGTTGTGATTTCTGTTCTTTTACAATTGCTGAGGAGTGCTTTACTTCCAAGTATGTGGTCAGTTTTGGAGTAAGTGTGATGTGGTGCTGAGAAGAATGTATATTCTGTTGATTTGGGCTGGAGAGTTCTGTAGATGTCTATTAGGTCCGCTTGGTGCAGAGCTGAGTTCAATTCCTGGATATCCTTGTTAACTTTCTGTCTCATTGATCTGTCTAATGTTGACAGTGGGGTGTTGAAGTCTCCCAATATTATTGTGTGGGAGTCTGAGTCTCTTTGTAGGTCTCTAAGGACTTGTTTTATGAATCTGGGTGCTCCTGTATTGGGTGCATATATATTTAGGATAGTTAGCTCTTCCTGTTGAATTGATCCCTTTACCATTATGTAATGGCCTTCTTTGTCTCTTTTGATCTTTGTTGGTTTAAAGTCTGTTTTATTAGAGACTAGGATTGCAACCCCTGCTTTATTTTGTTTTCCATTTGCTTGGTAGATCTTCCTCTATACCTTTATTTTGAGCCTATGTGTGTCTCTGCACGTGAGATGGGTCTCCTGAATACAGCACGTTGATGGGTCTTGACTCTTTATCCAATTTGCCAGTCTGTGTCTGTTAATTGGGGCATTTAGCCCATTTATATTTAAGGTTAATATTGTTATGTGTGAATTTGATCCTGTCATTTTGATGTTAGCTGGTTATTTTGTTCATTAGTTGATGCAGTTTTTTCCTAGCATCGATGGTCTTTACAATTTGGCGTGTTTTTGCGGTGGCTGGTACCGGTTGTTCCTTTCCATGTTTAGTGCTTCCTTCAGCAGCTCTTGTAAGGTAGGCCTGGTGGTGACAGAATCTCTCAGCACTTGCTTGTCTGTAAAGGATTTTATTTCTCCTTCACTTTCGAAGCTTAGTTTGACTGGATATGAAATTCTGGGTTGAAAATTCTTTTCTTTAAGAATGTTGAATATTGGCCCCCACTCTCTTCTGGCTCCCCCACTCTCTTCTGGCTTGTAGAGTTTCTGCTGAGAGATCCATTGTTAGTCTGATGGGCTTCCCTTTGTGGGTAACCCAACCTTTCTCTCTGGCTGCCCTTAACATTGTTTCCTGCATTTCAGCCTTGGTGAATCTGACAATTATGTGTCTTGGAGTTGCTCTTCTCGAGGAGTATCTTTGTGGTGTTCTCTGTATTTCCTAAATTTGAATGTTGGCCTGCCTTGCTAGATTAGGGAAGTTCTTCTGGATAATATCCTGAAGAGTGTTTTCCAACTTGGTTCCATTCTCCCCGTCACTTTCAGGTACACCAATCAGACGTAGATTTGTTCTTTTCGCGTAGTCCTATATTTCTTGGAGGCTCTGTTCGTTTCTTTTTACTCTTTTTATCTCTAAACTTTTCTTCTGGCTTGATTTTATTCATTTGATCTTCAAATAACCTTGATAACCTTTCTTCCACTTGATCAAATTGGCTACTGAAGCTTGTACATGCATCTCGTAGTTCTCGTGCCATGGTTTTCAGCTCCATCAGGCCATTTAAGGTCTTCTCTATGCTGTTTGTTCTAGTTAGCCATTCGTCTAATCTGTTTTTCAAAATTTTTAGCTTCTTTGTGATGGGTTCGAGCATCCTCCTTTAGCTCGGAGAAGTTTATTATTACCAATCGTCTGAGGCCTACTTCTGTCAGCTCCTCAAAGTCATTCTCTGTCCAGCTTTTTTGGTTGCTGGCGAGGAGTTGTGTTCCTTTGGAGGAGAAGAGGTGCTCTGAGTTTTAGAATTTTCAGCTTTTCTGCTCTGGTTTCTCCCCATCTTTGTGGTTTTATTTACCTTTGGTGTTTGATGATGGTGACCTACAGATGGGATTTTGGTGTGGATGTCCTTTCTGTTTGTTAGTTTTCCTTCTAATAATCAGGACCCTCAGCTGCAGATGTGTTGGAGTTTGCTGGAGGTCCACTCCAGACCTTGTTTGCCTGGGTATCAGTGGAGGCTGCAGAACAGCAAATATTGCAGAACGGCAAATGCTGCCTGATGCTTCCTCTGAAGCTTTGTTTCAGAGGGGCACCCGGCTGTATGAAGTGTCAATCAGCGCCTATGGGGAGGTGTCTCCCAGTTAGGCTACTCGGGGTTAGGGACCCACTTGAGGAGGCAGTCTGTCCATTCTCAGATCTCAGACTCTGTGCTGGGAGAACTCACTACTCTCTTCAGAGCTGTCAGACAGTGACCTTTAAGTCTGCAGAAGTTTCTGCTGCCTTTTGTTCAGCTATGCCCTGTCCCCAGAAGTGGAGTCTACAGAGGCAGGCAGGCCTTCTTGAGCTGCGGTGGACTCCACTCAGTTCGAGCTTCCCGGCTGCTTTGTTTACCCACTCAAGCCTCAGCAATGGCGGACGCCCCTCCGCCAGCCTCAGTGCCGCCTTGCAGTTGGATCTCAGACTGCTGTGCTAGCAGTGAGGGAGGCTCTGTGGGCGTGGTACCCTCCGAGCCAGTCGCAGGATATAATATCCTCATGTGCCATTTGCTAAGACCACTGGAAAAGCACAGTATTAGGGTGGGAGTGTCCTGATTTTCCAGGTACCATCTGTCACGGCTTTCCTTGGCTAGGAAAGGGAATTCCCCAACCCCTTGTGCTTCCTGGGTGAGGCGATGCCTCGCCCTGCTTCCGCTCATGGTCCGTGGGCTGTACCCACTGTCCAACAAGCCCCAGTGAGGTGAACCCCGTACATCAGTTGGAAATGCGGAAATCACCTGTCTTCTGCATTGCTCACGCTGGGAGCTATAGACTGCAGCTGTTCCTATTCTTACTTCTTGGAACTCTGCCTTCTTTATTCATATGTAATACAGAACTTCTAAGGTTTTTTTGTTTTGTTTTGTTTTGTGGTTTTTGAGATAGAGTCTCGCTCGTTCGCCCAGGCTGTAGTGCAGTGGCGTGATCTCAGCTCACTGCAAACTCCGCCTCCCGGGTTCACGCCATTCTCCTGCCTCAGCCTCTCGAGTAGCTGGGACTACAGGTGCCCGCCACCATGCCCGGCTAATTTGTTTGTATTTTTAGTAGAGATGGGGTTTCACCGTGTTAGCCAGGATGGTCTCGATCTCCTGACCTTGTGATCCGCCCGCCTCGGCCTCCCAAAGTGCTGGGATTACAGGCATGAGCCACCGCGCCCCGTCAAAACTTCTAAAGTTTTAATGGAGAAGAGATAGAGTAAAAGGATTTCTATGGACAGAAGAAACAGTTGTTTATCAACTCTTTCCCTTGTGGCTTCACGTCTCCCCTAAGGACTTCTCATGTTGGTTTGGTCTTACAGTATAGTCAGTGGCAGTTTTCCTCTTCCCATTCCTTCCTATGTCTGATTTAAAATGCTGTTTCAAGTATCGATATAAGTATTTTGCCTGTTTCTTTTAGCACGGCTGTGAAGGGCTGACATTTTCAGAAGGCATTTACTGCAAAAAACAAAGAAATGGAAGAATCCATCATGTATATATAGTTAAGTTTCTAAAATATGTATTTGCAATCCCGGTAGTTCTACTAGGATAAATAGCAAAAATTCTCCAGCCGTGAAGTGTTGGTCTGTCTTTCCTTTCCTTGTTATCTTGATTCTCTTTTACTTCATTTCACATGCTAGACCCCATCATGTTTTCCCACTGTGTGCCCCGCCCTACCCTCCAAAGAACATTCTCTTCCTGGGACCTGTTTGAAAAAAATTGAACTTTGTCTTGTTTCATATCCCTAGTACAAAGTTGAATATCCCTAATATGAAACCTGAAATCCGAAATGCTCTAAAATTCAAAACTTTTTTTTTTTTTGAGACAAAGTCTTCCTCTGTCACTCAGGCTGGAGTGCAGTGGCATAGTCTCAGCTCACAGCAGTCTCCGCACCCTCCCCCAACCCTGTCACCATGGGTTCGAGCGATTCTCCCACCTCAGCCTACCGAGTAGCTGGGACTACAGGCACCTGCCACCACACCCAAGTAATTTTTTGTATTTTAGTGGAGATGAGGTTTCACCATGTTGGTCAGGCTGGTCTCAAACTCCTGACCTCAAGTGATCCACCCGTCTTGGCCTCCCGAAATGTTGGGATTACAATCATGAGCCATTGCGCCTAGCCAAAAATCCAAAACTTTTTTTTTTTTTTTTTTTTTTTTTTTTGGGGGGGGT